>NC_041395.2:178145653-178343153 GCF_900747795.2 Erpetoichthys calabaricus
CTACTCCCAACATCCTCACCATTCCACTGACGTCCCTCTCATTCACACACGTGTATTCTGTCTTGTTCCTTATGATCGTCATTCTCTCTAGAACATATTTCCATCTCTCTAGTGTCTCCTCAACCTGCTCCATACTCTCGCTACAGATTACAATGTCATCAGCAAACATCATAGTCCACGGAGACTCTGGTCTAATCTTATCTGTAAACCTGTCCTTCACCATTGCAAATAAGAAAGGGCTCAGAGCTGATCCCTGATGTAATCCCACCTCCACGTTGAATGCATCTGTAACTCCTACTGCAGACCTCACTGCTGCCACATTTATCCTGTACCACTCTTACAAACTTCTCTGCCACTCCCAACTTCCTCATACAGTACCACAACTCCTTCAGGGCACTGTGTCGTATGCTTTCTCCAGGTCCACAAAGACACAATGCAACTCCTTCTGGCCTCCTCAATCCTTCTCCATCAACACCCTCAGAACAAACATTGCATCCTCTTTCCTGGAATGAAACCATATTGCTGCTCGCTTATCATCACCTCCACTCTTTCCCATAACTTCATGCTGTGGCTTGTCAATTTTATCCTCCTGTAGTTGCTACAGCCCTGCACATGCCCCTTATTCTTAAAAATCAGTACCAGTACATTTCTTCTCCACTCCTCTGGCATCCTCTCACATTCCAAGATTCCATTAAACAATCTGGTTAAAAACTCCACTGTCATCTCTCCTAAAAACCTCCATGTTTCCACAGGTATGTCATCTGGATCAACAGCCTTTCCATTCTTCATCCTCTTCATAGCTGTCCTTACTTCTTCTTTGCTACTGCATTGCACTTCCAGATTTTACTATCACCACATTATCCAACCTTTTCTCTCTGTCATTCTCTTCATTCATCAGCCTCTCAAAGAACTCTTTCCATCTGCTCAACACCCTCTCTTCGCTTGTGAGTACGTTTTCATATTTATCCTTTATCACCCTAACTTGCTGCACATCTTTCACAGTTCGGTCCCTCTGTCTAGTCAATCGGTACAGGTCCTTTTCTCCATCCTCAGTGTCAAACCTCTCATACAACTCATTATACTCCTTTCCTTTAGAATTTGCCTCTCTCTTCACCTTACGCCTTATCTCCTTGTACTCTTGTCTACTTTCTTCATCTCTCTGATTATCCCACTTCTTCTTTGCCAATCTCTTCCTCTGTATACTCTCCTGTACTTCCCCATTCAACAACCAGGTTTCCTTTTCCTCTTTCCTCTGTCCAGATGTCAGGCCAAGCACCCTCCTTGTTGTCAACCTTACTACTTCTGCTGTAGTCATCCAGCTATCTGGCAACTCTTCACTGCCACTCAGTGCCTGTCTTACATCCTCCCTAAACTCAGCCTTGCAGTATTCTTTTTTCAACTTCCACCATTTGATCTTTGGCATTGCTCTCACTCTCCTCCTCTTCTTGATCTCCAATGTCATCCTACAAATCACCATCATATGCTGTGTAACTACACTTTCCTCTGCCACCTGTCACACACGTGCGCTTAGGAGGCAGTCAACAAGCCCTGAGGTGAGCGATATAATACCAGACGGGGGGCTGAATTGGGGTACTGATGTCTCTCTCTCTGTCCCTACAGAACAAAAGAAGAAAAACAATAATAAGACCCACTCACCAACAACACTTCTGGAATCAGAAAATGGCTCCATACAGACCACTCCTTCTGTGATGACGCCACTTCCAGCCCAGCGGGATGATGTCACTTCCCATCCCTTGCTGATGGCGTCACTTCTGGCTCTGCAAGATGATATCACTTCCGATCTCCTTTAACATCACTTCAGGGTTTTCCATTATTTCCCGCCAACTCATTTCCTGCAGCCATTTTGTATATAAATGATAATTCCACTACTGTATACTGTCAACTGTTTTGGTTTCTTCCAACACAATTTGATCCAAATTTGCAGATATTATACGGGGCAAATCCCCAACTCTTAATTGCAGTAATGAGTTTATTATTTCTTATCACACACCTCTTTGCAGTCTTCGATCCCCTTCAGATTGACCCTTATGCATAGGATATGATCTACCTGTGTGCATCCTCCTCCACTCTTGTATGTCACCCTATTTTCTTCCTTCTTCCTAAAATATGTATTAATCACAGCCATGCCCATTCTTTTTGCAAAATCCACTATCATCTGATCTCCCTGACAACATACCTACTAATCACCTCCTCATCCCCGCTGTTCCCTTCACCAACATGTCCATTGAAATCCATTCCAATCACCTCTCTCTGTCCCTCGGGTACACTGTCCATCACTTCATCTAACTCACTCCAGAAATCTTCTTTCTCATCCATCGCACACATAACTTGTGGAGTATATGCATTAACAACATTCATCATCACACCTCCAATTTCCAGCTTCATAATCATCACTCTTGATTACTCCTTGACACTCTATTCACCTCCAAAACAGTCTTGACATACGGTTCCTTCAGAATAATTCATAATCCATTTCTCCTGCCATCCACACCATGATAGAACAATTTGAATCCACCTCTGATCCAACTGGCCTTACCCCCCTTCCATTTAGTATCTTGCATGTACAATATATCATTCTTCCTTCTCTTCATCAAATCAGCTAACTCTCTCCCCTTACCAGTCATACTGCCAACATTCAAAGTTCCTATCCTCAGTTCTACTCCCTTTACCTTCTGCCTCCAGAAACATCTCCCCATTTTTCTTCATCAAACAGTATCCCATGTACTGTTGACTAACAGTAGTGGTGGCGGCCATTGTTAACCCAGGCCTCAACCGATGAGGTATGGAAATCTGTATTGTTGGCCGCATATTGATCTGGCAACATTTTACACCGGATGCCCTTCCTGACATAACCCTCACCATTTATCCGGGCTTGGGACCAGCACAAAAAAACACACTGGTTTGTACATCCCCAGTGGCTGGATTACAATAGAGACAATAATAAGTTTAATTCATGAACAGAGTTCAAGAGGTGATAAAAAGAACTAAAGAAACAATTAAAAAATTAGCAACTTCACACAAATCAGTGTAATTAAAAATGACATCAGAATACAGAATTGTGTGTAAATGGCACACTCTTGTATTCATGAAGTGTAATTACAAAAATATAAAAATGGATCCAAATATATCAGTCCAATCATCATCTGAATCTGTTTATTCGTTGTCCATTTCAGCCTGAAGTTGTATGTGAGGCTCAAAAAATGTACGTATGGCTGTAATATAAACATGTCTAGCATCAATGTGCTTCTGATATCATCTGCTCAGCTAAAAAAGAGGCATTAATTTTAGAGGAGACATGTTGGTCAACACCAGAAAAGGGTTAATTTAGCTCTGTGTTTAATCTTTTTAGAGGAAACAAAACCATTACCTGTTAAACAAGACAGCATGTAATGACACCCCAAAGCCACATACCCCTAAATTGCTGGTATAATTTAACAGTCGGACATATTTCTTTAGATTCCCTTCAATGGAGGAATGACTGGCTACAAAATACAAACAGACATGTCATCTCTGGTGTTTCTTAGGCACTTCTAATATCCGCAAAAATAACAACTGATACATAGATTTCAAGTCTCACAATACCTATCTCTTAAGATGCCTTGCAACGATCTGCTTCCGTTATCACCTTAACAGTTAAACTTAAGCATGTAATTGAGAGTAGATATGTTGGTAAACACCAGAAAAGGGTTAATTTAGCAATAGGTTTAGTCCCTTTAGAGGAAACACGACCATTAACTTTTCAAGATGACAGAAAGTGACGAGACTGCAGAGCCACACAGCCCTAAATCGTCCCCTCCTGCTGGTGCAATGAAACAGCCAAAGAAGTTTCTTTTGGTCCCCTTCAAAGGAGGCAACAACCTGGTGTGGCAACAAGTGGCGCATTTCAAGTCTCACAACACCTATCTCTAAAAAATGTCAAGGAACCTCTGCTTGTGTAATCGGCATTACAGTTAAAATTAAACACTTAATTAAGAGGAGACACATGGTCAAAAATAGCAAATGGTCCATGTAGCTCTGCATTTAAGCTCTTTGACTAAATGTGACCATTAAATGTTAAAGAGGGAAGCATGGGACGAGACTAAAAAGCCAAACAGCCACAAATTATCCCCTCCTGCTGTTGCAATGAAACAGCCAGGGAAGTTTCTTTAGGTTCCCTTCAAAGGAGGCAGGGCTGGATTCAAAATAAAATCAAAGCTGTGATCCCTGCTGTTTCGAATTCACTGCCAGCGTCAGTAAAACAGCAAAAGAGTGTTTCAAATCTCAAAATACCTATCTCTAACAAATATTAAATTGAGCTCTGCTTGTGTAATCGGCATAGAGCAAACACGGCCATTAAGTGTTGTGATGGATGGCCAGTTAAATATTCTGGCCCACACCTCCAGGCCACCAGGTGGAGCCAGGTGGAGCCCTCCCAACAGCATGGAGGTTCCCCGAATTCCAGCAGGGCCTTATGGACCTTGTAGTTTGTATATACAGCCCTGCTGGATACCTTGGGGACCACCGGGAGTCGCTGTAGGGAGGCTGTCAGACTCTTACGTGCCCTATAACCCGGAAGTGCGTCATGATCACATGACCAGAAGGAACAACGTGCTTCCGGTTTGAAGAAAAGGACTTTTACTCTGACCCGGAAGTAATGAGGACTTGTGGATTGTTGGACAGGAACCACTTCCGGGTCAGGGGGTATAAAAGGACTCTGGGAAAGCCCAGACATTGAGCTGAGCTGGGAGGAAGGGTGGCGAAGTGTCTGGGAGAGGAGGAGTGGTTATTGTGTTGGATTATTGATTGTTGAATGTATAGTGTGGAGTGGAGGGTGCTTGGTGCACATTATTATCATAAAAATAACCTGGTGTTTGTTTACCTGGTGTTTGGCGTGGTACCTGAGGGTTCGAGAGGTCAATAACAACCTCAACTGTTACACTGTTAAACAGGACAGTATGAGATGAGAGTGAAAAGCCACACAGCCCTAACTGGTATTCTCCTTGTGGTGCAATGAAACAGCAACAAGCAAATCTTTAGGTTCAATTTAAAACAGGCATGAATAGCTTCAAAATAAAAACAAACGTGTCATCCCCGGTGTTTTATGGGCCATTCTAGACTCAATACACACTTAAATTTCAAGTCTCACAGCACTTATCCCTTAAACACTTTTAGGAAGGTTCCTCTTTTGTAATCGACTTCACAGTTAAAACTAAGCCTTTAATTGAGAGGAGACATGTTGCTCAACAGAAGGAATGGGTTAATTTAGCTCTGGGTTCTGGCTGTTTAGAGTAAACACGGACATTAATTCTTTAAACAGGACAGAATGTGATGGGAGTGCAAAACAAAATAGCCCTATATAGAATCATCCGGCTCGTGAACCGAAACAGCCACAAACATATATTTGGGTTCTACTTAAAACAGTCATGACTGGCTTCAAAATAAAACCAAATGCGTCATCCCTGCTGATTTGTGGGCCGTTCTAGACTCAGCGAAATAGCAAAGGACACTCGCATTTCAAGTCCCACAGCACTTATCCCTTAAAAACTTCTAGGAAGGCTAGAAGTGTTAGACGCCGCATTCACTGTGTTGCCCAGTCAACATGCTACATCAGCGCATCCGCCATATTGCGAGTGGCAAAAGTGACATTTAAACTAATACAGGTAGACATGGAAACTGTGTTTTCTGGTGAAAAAACAATAATGTTTAAAACAGTATTGTTTACATACAACAGATTTTGATGAATCGTTTAAATGCAATTATTTATATCCATTTTTACACTAATAATGGAAATTATTTAATAATAATAATAATAATAATAATATTATTATTATTAAATAATTCCTCCCATATAAGTAACATTTCTTGGACTGCCTTATTCCATATCCGAAACATTTCTAGACTTTGTCCTGTTCTTATGCAACACAGTACTGAAGTATTGGTTAGTGCCCTAGTCACCTCACGTATAGATTACTGTAATGCTATTCTATCTGTCACCCCACAAAAACTTATCCATCACTTACAACTTCTTCAAAATTCTGCTGCCAGGATAATAACCTGTTCTAAATCCACTGAACATATTACACCTATTCTCTCTCAACTTCACTGGCTCCCTGTTAACTACAGAGTACAATACAAAATACAGTACTGCTCTTAACATTTAAAGCTCCCCCCTACCTCTCACTGATCTCCTACAGACTTACTCCCTCTCGCTCACTCAGATCCTCATTTGCAGCTCTACTTTCTGTTCCACATATCAAACTCTGTTCTATGGGAGCTCGAATGTCTCTCATAGTGCTCCTCAACTCTGGAATTCTCTTCCCTCTCATATACGTCAGCTCAATTCAATAACACATTTTAAAACTACCCTCAAAACTTATTTTTTCAAACTGGCATACCAATTGTGAATTTTGCACGGTTACTGCCAGTTATCTTTGTTTGTCTTTCTTTTAACAGTGAAATGATACACTTAATGACAAAAATAAACAATTTTATTGTATACAAACTGGCTAATTTCTGAAAACATTTCACTCATTCCACTCAATCTCTCTCTCTCTTTCACACACACACATATGTGCACACACACAATGTGGTTACTTAAATATATACAGGATAGGATCTAAAATCCATGAAACAGAACTGTCTTACATAGCTTGCCACTGTTGCCACTCTGTAATTTGAGAGTGTTTAGTCTGGCAATATGGTACAGCCTTAGTTTGTGGAAGACAGACACAACTAAAGACATGAGCACAAAATAATGGTTGTCAATTTCAAACTGTGTTTCCTCAATGTGCTCCTTGAGAAAAAAAACATCATCTGAACCAATCTCAGCCCAAACAAACTGATTGATCAAAGATACACTGACACTGACTGCCCTAATGTCGACTGTCGGATAACACGCTCAGCTACTTTGACCACCTTGACTGTACCCTCAGAAGGAATCATCAAACCTCCTTTGTTTTTTAATGTGAGCAAGTGGTAGCTTTGATCATATGATGCCAGTACAGTATCTGTTACCAAACTAGCACGGCACACATCACAGGACAGCTTTCTCAAAATCCTGTCTAAGGCAGCGTTTCTCAACCTTTAAGTATTTGCAACCCGAGTTTTCATAACAATTTTAATCGCGCCTCCCTAATGTTTTGTTGAAAGGAGCCCACTAATACCAATTTGTTCTTTTTTAATTAATAATATATCATAGATGCATATTTTATTATACCTACATACCTTTTATTGACATTTATCTAACTCTATATTTATTTTTCTAGTATCAGAATGTAGTTTAAGTTAATTTGTTTTGGTTTCAATAGATGAATTTTTCATATTTTCGATTCTTGTTTTCTTTTTTTCACATCTTCGCACCCCCTTCTTTGTTACTAAGGGGGCGTGCCCCACAGTTTCAGAACCCTGGTCTAAGGGCTACCTCCCACTGCTTCCTGAGGTGGATTTCTTTGGGAAACCTTCAAAGTTTGAGAAATGTTAACAGCTAACAGATAAAGTTAAGATTATTAAACGGGATTTTCAAATGGCCAAATACAACCAAAACCATTATTCAGCTTTACCTATGAAATGTAATCCCCCGGAATCTGGTTTGGAGCGTACAGCGGTTTGTACAATCCCAAGCAGCACATGCGTGAGGCATCTTTATCCATTATTTCACTCCACAGCAGTGCCACTCACAATATGGCCGCGACGTTGACGTACGATGCTGCTGGTCATGCGGCGTCTAGTAATTCTATGTCTATGGCTTCCAGCTCCATCCAATGAGGATACTTCCGGTCTTCAGAAGATGACATCACTTTCTCCATCACATCACTTCTGGTCACTTTTGATGACGTCGCAACCATCTGCTCATTTCGATGTCATCTCCTGCCACTCATTTCTGTCCACCATTTTGTCACTGTTTAAAATGCCATCTTTTGTAATACACTTTGTCATCTGCTGTAACAAGTATTTGATCCACCATTTTTGACCGCTCATTTTTTCTTTTGTCCTTTGGACATTATACGGGGACAGTCCCCAACTCTTTTTCTTTTGTGGAAGTGTTTTTTGATTCATCAATATATATACAGTATATATACAGTAATCCCTCCTCCATCGCGGGGGTTGCGTTCCAGAGCCACCCGCGAAATAAGAAAATCCGTGAAGTAGAAACCATATGTTTATATAGTTATTTTTATATTGTCATGCTTGGGTCACAGATTTGCGCAGAAACACAGGAGGTTGTAGAGAGACAGGAACGTTATTCAAACACTGCAAACAAACATTTGTCTCTTTTTCAAAAGTTTAAACTGTGCTCCATGACAAGACAAAGATGACAGTTCCGTCTCAGAATTAAAACAATGCAAACATATCTTCCTCTTCAAAGGAGTGCGTGTCAGGAGCACAGGCTGTCACAGAGATAGAGAGAAAAGCAAACAAATCAATTGGGCTGTTTTAAAGTATGCGAAGCACCGCGGCACAAAGCTGTTGAAGGTGGCAGCTCACACCCCCTCCGCCAGGAGCAGACAAAGAGAGAGAGACAGACAGAGTTTGTTTTTCAATCAAAAATCAATACGTGCCCTTTGAGCTTTTAAGTATGTGAAGCACCGGGCAGCATGTCGTTTCAGGAAGCAGCTGCACAAAAGATAGCAACGTGAAGATAATCTTTCAGCATTTTTAGATGAGCGTCCGTATTGTCTAGGTGTGCGAACAGCCCCCCTGCTCACACCCCCTACGTCAGGATCAGAGAAAGTCAGTGCAAGAGAAACAGAGAAAAGTAAGCTGGGTAGCTTCTCAGCCATCTGCCAATAGCGTCCCTTGTATGAAATCAACTGGGCAAACCAACTGAGGAAGCATGTACCAGAAATTAAAAGACCCATTGTCCGCAGAAACCCGCGAAGCAGCGAAAAATCCGCAATATATATTTAAATATGCTTACATATAAAATCCGCGATGGAGTGAAGCCGCGAAAGGCGAAGCGCGATATAGCGAGGGATTACTGTATAGTCAACCACCTGGAGCACTTCCAGGTTGACTATAAAAGGGGCCAGCAGCCACCACTCAATGGCCAAAGTCGAGGAGAGGAGGATGAAGCTTGACGGAGGAGTGGTGGTTGTGCAAAAGAGGAATTGTGTGTTGGTGTTTTGGAGTACGTAGGACTGTGTTGTGCCTGTGGGGGTCACGGGGAAGATGTGCCCCACAGGTGAAGAAAAATAAAAAGTTCTTGTTTTTATATGTTCCTTCGCTGTGTGTCTGTGTCAGGTCAGGTGCCCATATAGCGCCTTTTTACAGTATATATATATATATATATATATATATATATATATATGTTGTAACACGATAACCCCAGAGACATTGGGAAGGTTTGGGGCAGCCACCCATATAATATTTCCCGGCTGCAAAATCTGTCCAAATACAAAGACATGTTCACACAATCGAGTCCAAAACAGAACTGAGTATCATCTTAAGATGGCGGCTTTTAAACCTTCGCAGGGGAAGTGATGTCATCAGGACCGGAACCAGAAGTGATGTCGTTGGCTGCCCCAGAACAGGGCGGGATTTCCCGAGAATGGTCTGCAAGGAATTGACCGAGAGAATTAGCACACTTCGCCACCCCCTGGTCCGGCGTGGAACTACATTTATTCAGGCCCTTTGGGTGTCCCCTAAACACGTGTGTGTGACAATGTATATATATACTGTATATATATTCTTAGGTCTGAATCACAATCTGATTATTTGGGTGGTTACCTACCAGGTAAAGATTGACCTAAGAATGTAATACTCCAATCTTCACCCTGTCAAATAATAATAATAATTCATTACATTTATATAGCGCTTTTCTCAGTACTCAAAGCGCTATCCACACAGGGAGGAACCGGGAAGTGAACCCACAATCTTTCACAGTCTCCTTACTGCAAAGGATGAAATCGAACAGAGATTATAAGTGATGTATGAATTTAAAGTCATTAAAGTTCCTGTTGGCATAATGGTCAGGCATCCCAATATTTTTGTTCATATAGTGTATATAGTCAATGACTGAGGGAACACACGTGCCCACCAAAGAAATGTTAGGGTGCCAACCAGGCTGCCTCTTTTAATAGGTTTAAGAGAAACAGGTGCTCGATGGTGCTAAACAGAAATAGTAAGGAAATATCACATGGAAAATTGCTGCAAAGTAATTCAAAGCGTAGGTTACACTGGTTAGGTTGGAGCTCCCTCTGGCAGTCTACTTATCTTGCAACGAGATGACCACTGCCAGGAGTGTCTCAGCTTTATAGTTGCTGGACCAGAAGGGGCAGAGTCAGTTGCCCTCACTAGGCAGTTTCTCTGGGCTGTGGGTGGAATGAGAGACAACATCATCAGCAACAACACCCACTCATGTCCTGGGGTGGTAGTGCTTTCCTCTGATGAAAGTGACCATCTGACAGGCATGATAAATGCAAATGTTTCTTTTGAAAAAAGTGGGCCTGTCAAAATTATGTAACTATTGTAGCATGTGATTAAAAGTAATTCCATCATCAAGATGGGTTGTAATACTTGTGAAAGACTACGCAGATAAATATGATAGAACATCATATTACTGTTTAAGTAGTGTTTTTTGCCACATACAAGCCTGTTATACAAGAAGCAACTGCTGAAAATTGATTTAGGGGTTCATGTTAACACAATATTTTAATCATTCAAGCAATATGTAAAAGCAAATAGAAGGGCAAATAAAATGTTAGGCTATATGTTATCCTCAGATGATATAATGCACTAACGAGGTCACATCCATAGTATTGTTTGTAGTCAGGTCACTACAAAATAAAGAGCAGACAATAAACAAAGCAATTCAGCAGTAGCAGAATTTGCTTCCTTGATGGAAGGATTTCTTTAAGTTTTTATCTGACACACTTTTGACACCAACAGAAAAATTACTCAGAAAAATTTCCTCCAGCCAATGACAAACTCAGTTTGACTTGGTACAATTCTGCCCTTCTTCTTCTTCTTTCAGCTGCTCCCGCTAGCGGTTGCCACAGCGGATCATCCAAAATTGTTGTACACATATTGATTCTGCCCTAATCAGATTAATTTGTTTTTTAACAGAAAATGCTTGTTAAAAGAACACTTGAACTGCATTGTCCCCTGTCACATATAGATAAGTGATCAGTGGATTGTGTTTTTTCTCAGCATTTTTCCACATGGTTTCCGGTAATAGGAGCTTAGACAAATATGTAAGAAGTGCATCAGGTAAGTCAATTTGAGTTTGCTAAAAATAAAATTAATGTATTCAATTTAATCTGTTGTTGCTTATCATGGCACTGGAGGATGGAGATGTATTGTGTGTTGGTCAGGAAAGCAAGAAATAATATTACTGTACCCTGCATATGTGACTATACTACTGCCTTTAGATATTAAGTAGTTTCAGAAAATATACTTACAGCATGAAAAATTCCTATATAAGGCCTGCAAGTCATCCAGAGTTGTTGTATGAAAGTGAACTAAACTAGAATAATACTGTACCAGTAATGACAGTCTCTGTTTTTCTGACAGTGTTATCCACTGCAGTGTTTTGATGCCATATATGATAAGTTACTAGCTGTAAGAATTATTGTCTGTTGGAAAATATTAAATGATGTAAAAACAATAAATTCAATATGTCTGTGTTACAGTAACAGTTTTTATCACATTACTGTATCAAGTCTGTGATACTGCATCCAAGCACTAAAGAAAACTTACAGCTTGATAAGGAGAGTAGACAATTCTGCAAGAAACATCCAATCAGAGAGACATACTGCCAACGAAAGAACACAACTATATCTATGCAAACCTAAGGTCCATTACAATATTTGAAATTGAGATTGAGAGAGAAGCCCAGGAGGACTTTCCAGCGACCAACATTCCTCTGGGTTATTAATGACAATAAAGGGTTACTTCCAAATGGATGGAAATAGAAAACTGCCTCGTTAGAAGAGAAAATGCCTTGGAGGGTTGGCATCAGTTCAGGAGACCACCATGCCTTTGGAGAGAGAGCAAGCAGTCTCTGACCTGGATAAGTGGTACTATGTTGCTCCCTTAAGAATCTTCTTCTTTTTTCGGCTGCTCCTGTTAGGTAAGCCACAGCGGATCATCTTCTTCCATATCCTTCTTTCCTCTGCATCTTGTTCTGTTACACTCATCACTCCTTTAAGACAAGACTTTTTTTATTAAAATTTCCTGGACACTGGTAGCTCATCAATGAGAGCCATAGCCTCTAAAGAAAGTAACCACAAAGCATGGATATAACCCCAAGTGGAAATTCACAGCTGCCTGAAGGATAGGTAAGGCAACACAGATTTAACCCAAGAGCTGTATCAAAGATTTAGTGGCATGAAAACAATTTGCCAGAGTTAAGAGAGAGATGGAAAATAAGTGTGTCATTTATTTGATGTTACTTGAAAAGGCCAAGTGGGGAAGCCACTGCCCTGCCAGACAGCAAGGGACTGAGGTATGTTGGTGAAGGCCCAGACAGCCAGCAGGTTTCTTTTTCTGTAATGTCTGTAGTTTTAATGGAATTTTTAGTTAATATATAATAATTTTAAAATGTATTACAAGTCTATACAGTATATAGCCATAACAGAATGAATTATTAAACATAAGGAAAATGATTAAATATGACTCAGGGATTAACTAAATGTAAATTAAAAGTAAAAGCTTGCTTTTTCTTAAAGAAGCCACCAACATAGTCTTGCAAGGTTAGAATGAGGTAAATAAGTAATTAATTCCTCTCCAGAAAGAGAGGATAAACTGACGTGAAAGTCCATTCACCCCTCCTATGAAGCAGTGCTAAGATCAATAGGACAATCCACAAAACACCCCTCTTAATGAAGAGGAGCTCAGAATAATGAGTGAATCAACATGAGTCAAACATTACTGGTGACATTAGTTGATTAGAGAAATTGATAAAATTTTGCATATTAAGAGTCAGATGACGTGATGCGTTAGATGAGGTGATGTAATTAAAAAAAGTAAAAAAGCAGATGTTTATTGATTGCTCACTCCATGGACGTGTGTGCATAACTCTGTGCAAAAAAAGAAATGTTCTGCATTTACATGTGACTGCTTTCTTTGAAGGTGGAGGAAAGTTTTTTCCAGGGCAATTTTTATGTTGTCTCTGTGTTTTTCCCTCCCCTGTGTGTTTTAAAGTAAAATAAGTTTATGATTTTAATATATGCCAGATTCTTGGAATTATCGCTGGTGTACTGCAATATAAGGGGTTCTCCATTTACAATATATGGTGTAATTTATTGTTTATATACTGTATGTATCTATATATACTTGGAATGATGCACTAAATTCTTACCTAATGATAATCCATCTATTCACCCATTTTATTAACCTGAAGTATCCATTCGTGGAGAAACATTGCTTCCCTAAGGGTATACTAAAGAATCATGCTGTGCCAAGGATAATTCAGCAGCTTAGCATAAATCCTGCTGCTCCAAGCACACCTAAGGATGTGTTGTACGTCTTTGTTGCTCTTGGGATGCTTAAGCACCCAAAGAATGAAGCTTGAGACTTTGAGCAGGTCTTCTGAGTTGATGAATACACATGGCAGTCATTACATATAGTTGTATACCTGATTACAGCTCTGCTTTTTACCGCTACCACTAATGTTTTTGAACATGTATACCAAAGGAAATGCACCTCTGGTCTGTGTTCAAAATTACATTTACATGTGGTGTGTGCTATGGAAGCACATACACTTTAAAAAACAATCAAAACTCAAATCTCTGAAATAACAAATGCTTTAAAAACATTTGGATATTAAGTAAAAGGCTTAAAATACAGAGAGCAGTGTTTTTTAAATCCTCTATGAACTGTAAGTAAAATAAATTTAAATGATTTCCCATGGCAACTTCCCATGGTTTAATTGTTTGCAAATACATGCTTATTCTAATTTATGTTTTTCTGGTGCTTGCAACTTTACATATAATGTTGTTATGGGGCAATATAAACATCATGGAATGTTCAAGAAACTTCCTGAACAGCTGACACTGTTATGCTTGGGTATAAAGTATCCACAAAACACTTAGTGATTTGTGAAGAAGGATTTTGTGAAAAATTGTGTAGTAAAAATTGAATAGTTCAAAAACAACATTACTTAACACAAAATTGAAAGGAATTTAGGTATTTCATCTGTGGTGCAAATTAAAATCCACAGAAATCTCCAATCATAAACAGCAAGGTTCTCTGTTTTTAAATGAATTTTACATACTTTCTCAACTTGTCTAGAATGGGATTTATATAGCTTAATTACAAGCAGAGCCTAAAGGAAACTGATATTTTGATCTATGAGATAATAATACTGGGTACAAGCAACAGAAGTGAGGTTTCTTTGCAGGGTCACTGGGCTAATACTCTGTGATAAGGTGAGAAGCTCAAGAATTTGGGAGCACCACAGAGTAGAGTCACAGCACTTCCAGATTGACAGGAGGTAATTGAGGAGGTTTGGTCATGATGTGAGGATGTCCCCCAAGCGGCTCCCCCTTTAGCTGCTCTGGGCCTGTCCCTCTTGGTAGAGACCCTGCTGCACACGCAGGACACACTGGAGGGTTTATATCTGTTAGTTGGCTTGGAGCACCAGGGAGTTCCATAGGAAGAGCTGGAATCTGTAGCTGGGGATAGGGAGATCTGGACTGATCACTGACCATCACAAGGAAAAGCAGTTAGGAAAATGAAATGAGATGAGAAAATAACACATTATTGCTTTATTTGTGTGTGAAATCTAAAGTCAGTGATGCAATCTTTTCTTAACGTAAACATTTTAGGCATTTGTTGACATGTTGCAGACCCATTGATTTGAAAAGATGCTGTCACAGGTGTCTGGTCACACTTATAGGTAATCCAACTTAGACACCATTAAAATATCCGACTACGCCACCCAGTTTTATTAAGGGACTGGGAACTCCTGAAATTTACCAATAATAGCACACAGGTTTCTCTAAATTGGGCGGTGAGTAAACACATAATGAAAGACACAACAGTAATTTTAGAAAAAAGCAACAGTAAGTTCTATTACACAAAACAATATAAGGTACATTAAAAAGATGAACGAACATAACAAAAACTAAACATATCAGGAATCAATTTCCCTTTTTTTAAAAAAGGAAAATACACAGTCCACCCTCTAAAAGTCCGTTAAAAACAAGAATTGGAGGATACAACCTGTAGCAGTGCAGAGTCCAGTTTGTGCACTATGTTACCCCAACACTTAATTGTTCAACTGTCCATGGATGCACTCTGTTCCACGGCAGAAGTTGTGTCAAATTGTTGACTCCCTGTCAGCATCTCTTCGTTGTTCGTTTTTCTTCCACTCTGGGCTCCTTGTGTGGCTGGGACCTAGGCACGCCTCATTCCTCGTCTGTCAGCTTCGCTTGGTCCTCTCATGCGGCTTCCATCTTTCGCTGGAACCACAACTGGCGTCTTCTTGTGGAGCTGTCTCTTCCTCCCTGGAAGTAAATGTTGCCGTCCTTGTGCCTCACGTCATGCCAGCCAGGTACCCTTGTCTGCCTGCGAGCCCCTGTGCCCTGTCCAAGTGTCTTGGCAGCGTTTCCTGTGGACTCTCCCCCGTTGCCTTCTGCTGCCCAGGAGTTTTAAATCTTTTCCAGTCCCTGCCATTATCAGTTCTGGACAATCAGATTAAACAATGGTACATCTGCATTTCACAAACAATCCTGACACAATCAGTAACTGGATTATCCAGGATCCTCCAAGGAAGCAGCAGTTCTGTTATCACACGTGGTATTGTTTGTAAATCTCAACCAGCCATAAACTTCAAAGTGGTGACTCCTTTGCAGTACAGCAAATAAATACATCCTGCAGACAGTCCCAACAATGGGTGCCTAATGGAACCACCCAGTGCACAAAAAAATGTCCCCCTCTGACAATGCGACCACCATAAGGAACAGTAATATACAGCAAAACATCATAGGCACCGGTGCAATTCTAGAAACTTCCATTCATCCATCCATTTTCCAACCCACTGAATCCGAACACAGGGTCATGGGGGTCTGCTGGAGCCAATCCCAGCCAACACAGGGCACAAGGCAGGAACCAATCCCGGGCAGGGTGCCAACCCAATGCAGGGCACACACACAAACACACCCACACAACAAGCACACACTAGGGCCAATTTAGAATCGCCAATCCACCTAACCTGCATGTCTTTGGACTGTGAGAGGAAACCGGAGCACCCGGAGGAAACCCACGCAGACACGGGGAGAACATGCAAACTCCACGCAGGGAGGACCCAGGAAGTGAATCCAGGTCCCCAGGTCTCCCAATTGCGAGGCAGCAGCGCTACCCACTGCGCCACTGTGCCGCCCTTCTAGAAACTTTCCAACTTTTAAAATCATTAGATGTAACTAGATAGAAATATGATTTGTTGTACACACTGCCAAAACTTTCCATGCTAACAAAGCACAAGTAAAAAAAAAAAAAAAAAAAAAAAAAATATATATATATATATATATATATATACATACAGTAGCCACGCTATGTCCCTTGGAACCTTTGTTGGCAGCCCCCCTGGGTTGCGTCTGGGCCACTTTCATGGAACACCGGAGCACATCTTGGTTGGGCTCCATGGCCTCTGCCAGGGGGAGCTACATAGAGCTGCACGGCTTAATGAGCCCGTCTGGGCGGGAGCGTAGCCACACCTGGAAGTGCAGCCAGAAGTAGGTCAACAAGCACCTGCAGCACTTCTGGGTGGGCTATAAGAGGAGCCTGCAGCCACTACTCAGGGCGCCAGAGTTGGGAGGAGGAGGACGAAGCTGCCCTGGGAGGAGTGGAGGAGAAAGAATGTGTTTTGGGGTGACTTTTCTTTGTATTTTGGGACTGTGTTGTGCCTCTGGGGTTCACGGGGAAGACGTGCCCCACAGGTGAAGAAAAAATAAATCTTTTTGTTTGTTTTACACGTGCCTCCGTTGTCAGTCTGTGTCGGATCGGCGCCAATCAAGCGCCAATATCACACTGGTGTAGTCGTCAGGATTTCGGTCTGCCTTTTGGGGCTGGGACCTGTACTTTTTTTGTGATGTGACCCAGCACAGCAGCGCGAGGCACGCGCATTGCGCAGGACCGCGTGGCGTGCACCCCAAGACCGCACACTGAAGCGCACACCCGCGTCAGGAAGGCCGCGACACTCTAGGGCTCCATTACCCTTTCAGAGCTGGTATGGGGAGGAAGAGAGCTGGGCGGACTCCAAGGTCGGTGGCTGACCACCGCCCACCGCCGGAGAGGAAGCCACAGTTGGCGCGCCCCAAAGAGAGGCCACACGGACAAGAGGTCATCCAGAAGACGAGATCCATGTACAGGCTGGTGGCCTGGGTCTGCGTCTGTGGGCTGGAGGAGCTGATTCATGGCGTGACGGCGGGGCAAGCTCGAGGGCAAGCGCGGTAAGTCTGGACATCATTTTCTCTGTGGAGGAGTGCCCGGAAGATCTCCCCAATGCAGCTTTCCCTGTTGTGAAGGGGGCAGTGGAGGAGCAAAGCCGCTTCCTTGTGGCAGGTAAGGGGGTGGAGGATGGGTGTTGTCTTCCCATAGGTAAAGTACAAGCGGAAGCGACGCTCCTCCGCCCCAAACCCGATGAAACCCCGAGGGCGCCGGTGGAGAAGGAGCAGGAACAGGAGCTGCAGGACTCATGGTCGGCAAGGTGGAACGAGATAAGTCTGAGTCCACTGCCGGCCGATGAAACTAACCTGTCTTTGGCTGTACGGGAGCTGGAGGAGCTTCTCCAACCCGTGCAGTCTGTATTACAGGCTCTGGGACTGCTCTAGGAGACACTCGAGTGGCTGGAGAGGAAAGTTAGCATGCCCCTAAGGGCTATAAAAGAATGGCTGAGGAGGTGCGACTCTGGATTCTCCGGCCATACTGATGTGGCGGTACAGGTGAGTGAGGCACGGGGTCCATCTTCTTCCCATAAGGGGACCCAGACTGTTGGTGCACCCCAGAACAAGAAGAGATCCTGGAAAAAGAAGGGGCCTCCAAACAGTGCACAGTGTAAGCCTGTTTGCTCGCAGACAGTGGAGGGCTGTGCTGCAACGGGGCGGAAGCACCAGCCACTCTCAGCTGGGCGGATGTCGGGGCAGGACTTCTTGGCAGGGATTGCATCAGAGGGGAGTGACATTGGTTTGAGCGCAACCGCTGTGGCCATGGCTGGAGGTGTTGTCTGTGGAGGACGCCTGGAGGAAACGGGTGTCAGGGCAGTACCTCCCGCTTTTGTTATTGCAGGACAGAGCCATGGACAGTAGGACGCCAACTCCCCATCCTGGAGGAGACCAGCCCTCGCGGGAAGATCCGCTGAGCCCCATGGGGGGGGGGGCACTTTCGTGGAACACCAGAGCTCATCTTGGTTGGGCTCCGTGGCCTTCTCCAGGGGGAGCTGCATAGAGCTGCATGGCTTAACAACCCCGTCTGGGCAGGAGCGTAGCCACACCCGGAAGTGCAGCCAGAAGTAGGTCAACGAGCACCTGCAGCACTTCTGGGTGGGCTATAAGAGGAGCCTGAATCAACTACTCAGGGCACCAAAGTTGGGAGGAGGAGGAGGACAAAGCTGCCCTAAGAGGAGTGGAGGAGAGAGTGTGTTTTGGGGTGATTTTTCTTTGTATTTTGGGACTGTGTTGTGCCTGTGGGGTTCACGGGGAAGACGTGCCCCACAGGTGAATAAAAAATAAATCTTTTTGTTTGTTTGTTTTTACACATGCCTCCGTTGTCAGTTTGTGTCATGTCGGCGGCAACCAAGTGCCAATATCACAATATATACACTAGCTGCTCGCTTCTCTCACCAACCCCTCTGCCTGTGCTACACGCCAGCCACTTCGCGTCTCCACCGCTCGCGTATGTGGATTTCACTTTCATCAAACAACAAATCTTTTCATTCTCGTGGATAAGCCTCTTCATTGGGAAGAAACACTACTTTTCCCTGATGGCAACACGAATTAGATGATCTACAAGTCTCCGACTTAAACTTTAAAGCCAAACAATATCTAGATACTTCTGTCATATCACCTATGTCCATATATTCGATCTCTTTTCGCTGTTCCGTTATTCCATCCATCCATTTTCCAACCCGCTGAATCCGAACACAGGGTCACAGGGGTCTGCTGGAGACAATCCCAGCCAACACAGGGCACAAGGCAGGAACCAATCCCGGGCAGGGTGCCAACCCACCACAGGACACACACAAACACACCCACACACCAAGCACACACTAGTTCCAATTTAGAATTGCCAATCCACCTAACCGGCATGTCTTTGGACTGTGGGAGGAAACCAGAGCGCCTGCAGGAAACCCTCGCAGACACGGGGAGAACATGCAAACTCCACGCAGGGAGGACCCGGGAAGTGAACCCGGGTCTCCTAACCGCGAGGCAGCAGCGCTACCACTGCGCCACCGTGCCGCCCACTACAGTAACAGATTATGGTTATTATGAATATACAGTACAATATATATTACTTGCCTGTTTCTTTGTAGTGGCACAACACCCTTCTTTTTGTGACACAATTATTGTTTGCTATGATTGCCGCTATTTTTTGTGTACATGTTTCTTTGTGAGGTCTACCTAGAGGTGACCAGATACCTCAGATTGTTGGATAGAACCTCAAAACTTTACTCTGTGTGTTTATTTAGTAATTGTTCTTGGAAAAACAACCTTTGTACTTCAATTTCTTACTGTGATTCTTGATTTCTGATTTAGGGTTCATTGACAGATTGGTGAGATTTTGGAGTTTTTGGTGTACATCTTATTTACCATTTTCTCTTTTTTTGCAATCTGCCACTTTCCGTTATGGCAGAACAATCAACAACTCAAATGAAAAAAGGCAAAATGAAATTCAATAAACAAAAGGCAAAAAAGAGCAAAATGAAAAGATCAAAAGACTTACAACACCAAAGAAAAATCAAAAGGGAATTAAACAACACTAGTTAGAGTTAATGAGCCAGCAGAGAACTGAAGTAAACAAGAGGAGTATACTGTATCAGGTTCTTTAGGTTACACCTGGAGGTCCTAATTGCATAAAGGTGGGAAAGGGTCTGGGGTAAAATTACAAATAATCCTAAAAGCCAGAACAAAGGTGGGAAAGAAGGTGGGAATCACAATATTCACAAAGAGTGAAAAGCACAATCAGACAAAGATATAATGCTAACAACTGTAAGTGCTCTCTCTCTTAAGTGCAACTGTTTTTAATAAGAATAAACTAAAACAGAATGAATATGTTGAACCCTGATCAGACTTGTTTTTCAACATTTATAATTTTGCATACATTGGAATCAATTTTCATTTTTTTACTGATACACATTGTCACTGGTCAGTGATACATTAATTTATCAAACATATTTTCAATAATCTCTTGAAATACACCAACAATTTGACTATTGTAAAGGCCAGTGTACCTGGGCGGGGGTCCCAGCCCATCAGAAACTCAAGAAGAAAGACAGGGTGTTCCCTGCCTTAGCCAGGAAGATGACAGAAGATGTCAGTTTGGAACTGGGTACGATGGCGTCCTGGTAGGGTCAGATTGAGGTACAATACCCAGCTGAGAAGTCAGTGTGATAGAAGCACTGGGAGAGACAACTGGTCAGGTCTACATGTTCCCCAGACATGTTAGGTGGCAACCTCCAGGGTGGTGCTTCCTGCATGGACTCCCACAAGGCATGCTGGGAACTGTAGTCCCTTGGGGTCAGCCTTGTTGGTTTCTGTGGGTGCCACCAGAGGGTGCTCTGAGGGTTTGTGATCTGTACTCTTGGGAACAAGATAAACAAAGATGCCCGACCTCATCCTGGTGAATCAGAGTCAGGAGAGGAGCCGGGCAACCCATGTCTGGGAGGAGTAGAGGAATAAGCGAGAAAGAGAAAAAGGGAAGAGGAAAGAAGTTTTGTGGAGATATGTAAGAACCTTGTTTTAAGGTACTTTGGCTAATAAACCTGTTTTATTTGAACTTGGGACTTGTGTTGTTGTGTTTGGGCTTTGGTGTGCTGCAGCGCTCCCTTCTGGTCACAGTATGTACATCTACATCACAAAAATGGACAGAAAGTGAATGCTTTCTGAATTCATTGTATGTAAATTAAGTTGTTGTAGAGAAGGGCATATTAAATAAGATAAAATTTCTAGTAGGCCTCCATGATTTCTAATGAAACCAATCATTGATTTCATGATAACAGAAGGTGTAATGAGAATACATCCATTATTATGGCAGTGTCAGCTCTTGAACAATTATATATAAATTATATATACTGTAAATATATACTGATCGGTCAAAAGACCCCTTTAGTATGAGAGCAATGCTTATATAGAAAGGAGAATTAGACTAACAGATGAATTATGTGTTTTTCAGCTAAAAGGATTGAAATTATTATTGTTTTAGTATGGATAAGTGAGGTTAAGCCTAACTGAGCAGTAATTTTAAGAGATCCATTATGATCTGCTGAGAAAATCATTAAATCTTTTAGCAAAATCATTTAATAGAATGGATCTTATATTGGAAGCTAAACATGCGTTACTGGCTTGTATATGAATATTATTGTAAAATGTTTGTTGATTCCTGCACATAAAGGAGTAATGAAAGGCACATAAGTTAAATAAACACACAATGAATAAAGATGAAATCAATTTTGAGGTTCCTTTAGACAAAAGTTAATTTCAATGTTAAATTCACAAAGACAGTTTTTAGTGTCTGACAAAACCCGTGGAAACATAGTCAAAAAGGAAAGCTTGTGAAATGATTATTAATAGATTAAGACTTGTACATGATGGTTTAAAATAATATAATTATTATATTGGCAAGCATAGAACAGGGAATTGTGATCAATAAAACATTACATGGACTGTTGTTTGAAATACAGTAGGTTAAGACAGAAATAATTAATAATATAATTGAGAATGAATGTTTTAAAACCTTTCCTAAATATTTTAAAAGACACTGAATTTTTTTTATAAATTCTAGTAGAAATTAAAATTATGATAAATAAAGTTAGAACTCCCATCCAGCAGATGGCAGCAATGGATTATTATTCTTGAATCCAGTCCGCCAATACAGTATTTTGGTGAAGTAAAAGAATTATACTAAAAGGGTGAGGTTGCAGTAGATTTGGTGGTTTAACATGCAAATTTTACATCATGGAAATAGTGAGCATAGTGGTCATCCTGTATCATCAGTGTCTCTCCCAAGCAGAAATTTCATGGCAGACAGTTATGTCCAGATGTTCTGCCCAAGCTCCTCTTCAAAGCACAAACACATGGGAAAGGCTGAGGACTGGAAATGTAGTGGTCAGGCAGAGTACAGCAAATGAGAAATACATCATTCTAGCTTACCTTTGAAACAGGTAGAAGTCAGAGTAGAACTGGCAGAAACCACTGGGAATCTGGTACACCCTTCTGCAGTCCAGAGGAGACCTATCAGCAGAGGTCTTCATGGAAGAGCTGTGAGCTAAAAACAAAACCTCCGAGGTGAAAATAAAGCATGGACTGTGGACTGTTGAGTGATACAGTGGTTCTCAAACTCAGCCCTAGGGACATCATGTGGCTTCAGATTTTTGTTCCAACCAACTTCTGTTTTTAGTTGAACTTCTAGCCTAGTTAAGCAAGCTGTTATTTCACACTTTCTATGTTTTGAAATGACAGAACCGAGTTTGGTATATTTTCATTAAATTGTACTATACATTTACTGCATCTATGTAACACAGGGATAATCTAGTGGTTTTTAACTTGGTGTTTAACATTTTCATCATCACAATGATTTTCATTGTGCTTTCCCAGATGTTCTGGCTATTTAATCAACTATTTGCTAATAAACACGTTAGCAGGCCGGACATTGAGGCAGATGTAGTCTTTGATCATTAAGTGTTGTTGGACTGGGTGTCTGCTCTGCTCATTGTTAATTGTCATTATTAGGACACAATTAAGAAAGCAAACTACACAGAACAAGGGAATTTAACTGGAAAATAACAAAAGAGAGGTAAGAATTTAAAGCCATTGCAAAAATCAAATATTTCTGAATGTTTTGCACATGTAAAATTCATGCTGCTGTGCTTTTCTGAATGCAGAAATGGGGTTAAGAAAGGGAAAATGTTTCACTGATTGTGAAACTGGTTCAGATAAAAACCTTCTGTCACATACGGCCCCTAGGACTGACTTTAAGAACCAGTGGCGTAATACATTAGCTGTAAAACACAAATTGAAATAGTCAGATTTTCAGACCCATAATGGTTCTTTCATGGCACCTTATAGTTCTTTACTGGTTTGTGTGTTTCCTCGCACAAGTATTGCGTGACCAAGCACCATTTCATTCTGGGAAGTGTTCTTTGCATATTAAGTTGGTTCTTTGTGCGTTGAAAAACTTCTTAATATGTAGAAAAAAAAACCCAAAATATTTAATGTATGGTAGTCTAACTAGCAGGACACTTACAGATCAAGAAAACCTGACTTATCCTGTGTTAGTGTATCAGCAAGAGTCCTTTTTTAAATCAGGAACTTATTCATATTTCATAGATCTGTTACCATCTATTCATGGTTATTTATTGTGTGGAGTGTGTTACGGATCTAAATAAATAAAGAATGTTTCTGGAACCTTCATGTGGATGGCTCTGTTAGAAACCAAAAATGGTTCGGTTATGGCATCACTCTGAAGAACCACTCTGGCATCATTATTTTTAAGTTTCATAGATAGATATACTCTATTTGTCCCCAAGGGGAAATTAAAACTTTACAGAAGCTCAGGATAGAGAGAATGAGAAATATATAAATGATATATAAATAATAAAAAACAACCCCCTACACACACATAAGTACTTCTGGCTTGGATGCTGGATAACTGCTGCAATCAATAAACAGGGCTAAAGGTGGCAGTAAGATTGTCAGACCTGTCCAGACATTCATTTGAAGGTGTTAACATTTGAATAAAGCAGGTCCAGCTTGGTGTGGCACACAGCATTTCAAACCCGCTTCATTTAATTCAGAGTTGGAGGTCTTGAGTCTCTTGTAGCATTATCAGAGACAAGAATGGCAGAAATGCACACACCCAGCATTCCTACTCAGTGGAGCCAAGTAATTGCAGCAAATTACCCTAATACACAATTCATTCACATATGTAATATTGACGCACTAATGTTCATTTTAAAAGTGATTTGAATCTCAAAGCACGCAGGAATAAAATGTAATGAAACAAGATAACAAGTAAATACATGATAAATACAATATGAAAATAACTGTGAAAAGTTAATTGGCTGAATGCAAATATTAAAAGAATAAAGTAGTTAATAAACTAGTGCTCTAGCTGTAGCAGTTGATAAGATAACATAAAATAGTTGCTATGAATATAGTAGGTAGGAAGAATTAATCATAAAATAAATAAAGGGGAAAGATTAAAAATCCAATAGGGTAAAAATGAAATTCCAGTTTCAATTTTAATGGTGAAGCTGAGCTGAGAGAGTAAATGAGCTCAGGGGTCATAGAGGATTCGCCATAAGCTGCATAGTGGAGCTTTGGAGTAATGTGCAGGCCAGCCATCTCGTAGGCTTACACAGAACAGTCGCAGTGGGTGTGAGGTGCTAGTATTTACAGCTTTGTAAGTCAGTAGCCAAATGCTAAATATGATTTGATATCAGAGAGGAAGACAGTGTTGCTGAGTCACTTGAGTGATGTTTGCGCTTTGTCGGAGTCAGGGCTCTGGAATGGGTGTTTTATACATGCCAAAGTCCTTTAATGCTACTTTATTAAAGACTAGGGAGCTTCATCCCCTGCTCGCTTCACTTGCCAACCCCCCATCCTGTGCTACGTGCCAGCCACTTTGTATCTCTGCTGCTCGCGTATGTCGATCACTTTCACCAAACAACAAATCTTTTAATTCGCGCGGATACGCCTCTTCATTGGGAAGAAACACTACTTTTCCCTGATAGCAACACGAATTAGACGATCTACAAGTCTCTCTCTTTTCACTGTTCCGTTATTTCACTGAATAATAATTTCCGTTTGCGCTAATGCGATCTTTACTATCATTTTTTGAGACTTTCGAATTTTAGTACTTTCATTATTTCTAACCTGCTCTGCATGTGTATCGCGCCAACGTTTTTGAATTCTTTACGATGTTCTACTTTGTCATCTACTCTTTGTCTTATATTTTCACCCCGGGTGTGGTTAAATCTCTTGGCACAAAGTCTCATCTCATGGGACATGAAAGTATCTCTCTGAAAAAGTCACGTCTCGCTCCAGGCTAAAAAGTCTCATCTCGTCCCAGGATTTTTTTATATAATAGAGAGACATTGAAACAAAAACTACAAATATCTTGCCACAGTGAAGGCATGACAGAGAATTTCCACATTGTGTCTTGATGCTATACAGTAGATAAAGTATGAAATTCAAAGTTCAGAATCCTGGCCAGAATAAACCCCAGATTGCTGAAAGAAGAGGAGAACTGACTAAGATTTCAGGGTTTGAGACTCATTGGGAAGGAATTCAGCATCTTGAATTGAGCTGATGCACCTGCATTAACCAATTCAGTTGTGGGAAGTCAGGATACTTGCCATTACAGTACCCATTATTACTGAGGGAAGCAGTGAGTTTTTGTCTGCCCCATTGGAATTCAGATGCAAGCTTCCATAGTACAAAAGAATTGGGGGACAAGCAGGGTGACAGGTGGAGGCAGTGATTTTGTCTTGAAAGAAGGTAAATTAAAAGTTGATAAATGACTTGTCTTCTTTCTGGGGAGGAGGTAGTTAGGAACATTGAGATATCCCTGGCACTTATTGATTACTTGTGTGAAAAATATGCTTGGTGTGGCAGCTGCTTGGGTGTGTTGTACATAGGGAGTCAATGTTCTCCATTTTCTCTTGAGCCGTGAGAGTATCAAGGCAAGACTAATTCCTTGGAAACCAACCTAGTCTTGACTTAAATAGACACAGGTTCAAGAAAACGTTTGTGAATCCTTTCTGAGTTTCTTCATTAACCAAAAATGTGGTCTGACCTTCAGATATTCAAATACGTATAATCTGCTTAAACTAATAACATGCTAAAAAATTGTTATTTCTTTTATCAATACTAATCACATTGTTTAAACAATCCCATCCTGAAAAAATACAGTGCCTTCAGAAAGTATTCAGACTCCCAACACTTTTTTGCACATGTTATTTTCCCTATCAATTTACACTCAATGACACAAAGTGAAAACAAGTTTTCACAAAGGTTAAAATATTTACTAAAAATCAAAATTGGAAATTTCTCATTTATGTAAGTATTCAGACCATTTGCTGTGACACTCCAAAGTAGGGTAAGGTGCATCCTGTTTGCTTTAATCATCTTTGAGCTTTTGAGAACTTGACTGGTGTCCAACGGTGCCAAACTGAATCGAAGGGACATTGTTTAGAAATGCACACACCAGAGTATATACGGTCCCACAATTCACACTGCATGTCAAGACTAAAACCAAGCCAGGAAGTCCAAGGAACTCTCTGTAGACATCCGCAATCAAATTGTGGTGAGGCAACAATCAGAGCAAGGGTATAAAACCATTTCTAAAGCTTTGAGAGGTCCCAGGAGCACAGTAACATCAATAATTATAAAATGGAAGATGTTTAGAACCATCAGGACTCTTCCTAGAGTTGTCAGTCTGACCAAAATGAGTACTGAGCAAGAAGGACCTTGCCCAGAGAGGTGGCCAAAATGTCAAGGGTCACTCTAAGAGACCTTCAGATGTTCTATGCTGGGATGAAAGAAGCTGTCATTTAAAGGATTTTTAAAGGACTCTGAGAGCATGAGGAAAAAGATTTACTGGTCTGATGAGACAAAAACTGAACTCCAAGCACTACACCTAGCGAAGACCAGGCACTGTTCATCACCTACCTGTAACCATTCCCGTGGTGAAGGATGACAGTGGCAGCATCACGCAATGTGGTGCTTCTCAGCAGTAGGAACAGTAAGACTGGTTGGAATTGAGGTATGGATGAATCCAGCCAAATACAGAGATCTTTGAAGATCACTTGCTTCAGAATGCACACAACCTCGGACTCAGGGTGACGATTTCACCTTTCACTATGACATAGACCCAAAATATAGACAATGCTGGAGTGGCTTTGAGACAAATGTCTGACTATCCTTGAGAGGCCTAGCCAAAGCACAGACATAAAACCTCACAAAACATCTGTGGAGAGAGCTGAAGATGGTGGTTTAGAATTGCTTCACATCCTGGCTAATGGAGCTTGACAGGATATATGAATGAGAGATTTCATTTTTTGATTTTTAATACAATTTCAAATCTTCTGAAAATATGTTTTCACTTTGTTATTATGGATTATTGAGTGATGATTGATAGGCAAAAATAGCAAATTTATCCTATTAAAGTGCGCAGAAAGTAAAGGAGTTAGAATACTTTCTGAATCTATTGTATGTGAACACTTTCAATTTAATGGCTGTCACAACCTTGTTTTAGCCACAAGAATCTACACTAAGTTTTCTGTAGCTTCTGATCATGAATTTTAGACCATCCTTCTTTATAAAACTGCTTCAGTTCATTGATATTTCCTGGATTCTATGATAACAAGTTATCCAGATACCCTGAGGTGTTCCCAATACATGCTTCAAAGCTGTGCCAAGGGTTTGGTGCTGATGTGCACCTTCTTCCTTCTTTAAAACATGCTGTAATGTTTCACATACCTGACAATGGAGTTCTATTGTTATCTCATCCAACCACAACTGTTGCAGAAGTGACGTGAAACATCTGGGATATCTTCTGCCCATGTAAGACAAATAGCAATTGTTCTTATAGTACAGATGTGATCAGAGACTTTAGCAAGTTGAAAAGATTTCCACAGGCCCTTTGCTGTTATGTTCGAATTCCTGTTCACCTACTTCAGCATCCTATGCTGCTCTCTTTGTGGGATGCTCACTAGTAGCAGGACTAAACTTCCTCCACTTGTAATCTATGTGTCTTACTGTGGACTGGTTAACACCCAGGCTGTTATAAATGTTTTTGTTGCTGTTTCCAGCTTTATGTACCTCCACAATTCTTCTTGATTGTGTGCTATCAGTTTAACTCGAATGTGCTTATCTATTATCATGACGTAATCGAAGATCAGACGACATTATTATGAGTAGACAATGTAGAAATGCAGTTAATTCCATAAGGGTTCATAAACTGTAGTTTTGCAATATAAATTAAGGTGGAATTAGATTGATAGCGTTGAGGGTCCAGCTGGACAGCAGTCAATAAAAAGGAGAACTAAAGTGGAGATAGTGATGAGTCTGAAACATTCAGGACAAAATAGTGGTGTATCAGAAATAGAGAGATCATAACAATGATGGACCTGTAAAGATATAAAAAAGACCAGAGAGTGTAAAGATAAATTGAGGAGATGGAGCTACAATAATTTGTCCAGGATTAAGAAGGTGCAAAAAGTAGCTAGTAACATGGATTAGGAGACTAAACTGAATGAGGTAGTCCAAAATTGTTGAGTATGAAATTAGAATAGCAGCTGTGCAGTTCAAATGAATGTTGATGTCACTAAGGATCAAATCTCTTCTATGGGGAACCTCATTTAATAGCAAGTGGGAAATGATGGAGGTCTTGCTCAGTAATTTACATTCAAAATGGTATTAGGTGCCATTCAGGAAGGATTCTTGTCAGGGCCGTCTTACTTCGTTTTAGCTGCAACCCTTTTTACCGGTACACGCCCCACCAGCATCTTTCAGTATCCATTGGCAACTCATGAATGCTGTTCCCTTCTTCCATCGCCATCCTTCTGGGTCTATGGAACCTCTCAGAGTGAATGGCTGCCTCTGCTAGACATTTTGATGTCTATTAGGGAGCAACCCTACCCTTGGAATGTCCTGCTCTGCACTCTTCTCGACTGATATGCCTCCTCATTATTACATCGTCTCCCCATTGATCCTGACTTTGCTTTTCATACACAAACCTTCACCATCTTTCTCTGGATTTTCCTTGCTTTCCCCTTGCTCTTTTCCCAGACTCCTTTTCTATCTTGTGGGTGCAAGTGCCCTGCCAAAGGACCAGTGGAGAAGAACTGAACTGATCGTGCCTGCACATAACAAGCAGTCAGCTCACCACCACCCATTAAACATTCCATGATGGCCTCACTTCACAATGGATCTCTCATACCCACAAGCCTGACCTGCTTTACTGTTTTTACAGCTCAAGCACACACTGTCATGGACCCCATAATTTGTTTTACCACAAGACTGAATACCCTGGGTTTGCAGTCTTGGTGTGTCTTCCTAGGCTTTTCCCCTAGAAATTTGACATTCTTCCTATCTTCCTAAATTTGCCCTGTGTGTTAATGGATGTGGGTAAATAGGCCATACAAGGGGATGTTCATCATTGATGCCTACCTTGTGCCTTTGTCTGCCAAAGTAGGTTTTGACCCTCAGCAATCTTGGAGTACATTAAACAGGTTTGAGGTATTTTAAGTTATGATGCATTGGTGGGTAGGGTGTTCTATAACCATCAAAACAGGTATGGCTTGGTATTCTGTTTGAGAGCCCCAAAAAAGACATGCCAAGTAAATCATCTGTGCTTCTGATCCATTCTGAACTCACATATCACTGCCACAGAAATGTATGCTATGCAACTTCCTACAGTGTCACATTGCCACTGGTCTATCCTGTCAATGATGAGACCATTATCTGTTCTGGAACACAATTCAAGAAGAAATTCAGTTAGCTCTGAGATGAGTAAAGATTGGTAGAGAGCAAAAATTACAGCAAAGAAGATAGAGGAAAGGTAAAAAAACATAGGAGAGTCTTTCTCAAAAGGCTTGGCAGTCCAAAGCTAGAGATATAAATGACAGGTAAGAAAAGTCTCATTCTCATGGCCATTCAAACAGCTGGGGTGTGAAGGTGTAGAGAATGTTGATAAAGATCAGTGTGACAGGTTTCTGCAAAACAAGCAAATCAAGTTTAGAGAAAGAAACAATTAGATCATTAAGAAGAAAAGATTTAGAAAGTAGGGAGTGTCCGCTGAGAATAAACTGCTCAAGTCTAAAAAAAAATCAGAGTTTTACCTTCTGCATTATCTTCCATTCATCTACGCAGCTACTACCTTACTCACATAATCCACTTTAGGATTACAAGAACCTGTGTCTGTCCTAGTAGTATTGAGAGTACAGCAGGAAACCTGGACCTGGACCTGGACAGCATGCCAACCCACTGCAGAGCACTCTCTCACACTTGACCAGTTCCCTTTCCAACACGTCTTGGAGGTATGGGAGTACCAAAGGAAAAATCAGCAGAGACACATGGAAAAGAGAGAAACCTTTCAACAGAAGCAGTGACTGGGAGTAAATATGAAAAAGAGAGATGTCAATGAATAATATATCTTTCAGAAATACTTAAAGTAGTCCCTCTACAACTGTCATTTTCTTAATGATTTATTCACAATATTTTATTAGAATTATTGGAGTGTATGTGCCAAGAATGCATGTTGCTGTATTGGGACATCAAATTTTGTATTGTTGCCATTTCTTCTGCAGTTACATACAGTTACACATTTTAGCACATGTTTTAACAGGAACTATAAATTAAGTATAAATATTTTGGCAAATTATTTAATTTAGAATAATAACAGTAAGTTATCACACTCACAGAATAAACATTTTCCTTCCCCTTTCCTTAAAGCAATGTTCATTGATTTACAGAGTCAGTAAACAAATTTTTTGCAGCATAACTGGTGATTCTAAATGAGTCTGATTGTAGGTTTATATGTAAGAAGACTGCAATGGAAGGGTGCCCATCAAGGGCTGACTCTTGCTTTGTACCCAGTGCCACCAGGACACGCTCCAGTTTCTGGTAAACCTGTAATCTTTACTATTCCTTCACAGTGGGGCATCATGGAGACACAGATGGTAGCAGTACATCCTAACAGCTCCAGGTCACTGGGGTCCTGGGTACAGCTTGTGTAGTCTTTCTACATATTTTTTTCACCTGGTACTCTGGTTTCTTTAAGAAGTCTAAAGACTTACATGTTAGCCTAACTGGCATCTCTAAATTGGCCTTGGTGAGAATGACATCCTATTCAGGGTTGGTAGCTCTAAGCTGGTTGTAAGTGACGGTGAGTGGGTGTATGTAAAGCATGTAAGGCAATGCTTTTTAAAGCAGGAAAAACTTCAATGTTTTATTCTACATAACACATTACAAATTAAAGTTACACACCATGACATCATCACCTGGCTGCCTTCCTAATAGCAGTGTGTGAATTATGCTCTTAAAGTGGCATGACACCTTCCGCTGCTACACAGGTTACCCCAGAATTCACAAGTAGAGGCACTGTGCTCAGTCTGAGTGTGTGTTGGCAGGTTTGGGAACAGAGATGAAACACTTACATCCATGGGCTCAACAGGTGTGTCGAGGGTGGCAGGGGCCAGATACAGTATCTGCCTGGGGGTGAATCAGAGATGAAACTTTCTGCCAGGTCCATGTGAGTGGGCTTGAACGATCATCATAAGGTGTGTAGGTACAATAATGTATAGACATCAGGCATCTTGTCTGGGATGACAAATAATACCTTACCCAGCTGGAAGGCCATAATGGATGGACTGCATAAGTGGAGGTGCAACTCGGCTGGAATGGCTCTAGGTTCCTCTTCCAGTTGGAATGATTATGAAATGGATGGATTGGGGGAGACTTGTTGTTAAGGACAGTTTATTCTCCAGGGTGAAAGAGAGTGCTACTCTGGTATGGTCCCAGTTCGGACTCCCACAGGATTTTATGAGACGTGTAGTTTGGATGGGCAACCCTGTTAGGTGCCACCAGAGGGAAATGCTGAGAGGTCTCACAACCTTGAGAAGGCCCTGCATAACCCGGAAGTGCTTCCACTATACTATGTCATGATATCTGACCATACTATGTCATAACATCTGAAGTACTCCCAGTTCAAACCTAAAAGGAACCATCTTGAATCACTTAGGTGAGGATGGCATTCACTGTGGAGGTAGAAGAAGACAGAAAGGCATTTGAGTTATCGGATTTTACTGTTTTAAATTAAAATAACTTTGTTTTAATTTGGAACTGTGTCTGTGGTCGTTGTGTCTGGTGTTCAGGGCTCACTGGTGCCCCCTAGAGGCCACAGGTGGTTTCAGTGGGCCTTAATGTGCCTTGTGCCATGCTTAGCTGACTGAAGGTGCCATAGAAACCAGGTGTGAGGTGACCCGTGGTGGGTGGTGGACGTCAGCCTGAATGTACAGTCATGGCCGAAATTATCGGCACCCCTGGAATTTTCCTTGAAAATGCACCATTTCTCCCAGAAAATTGTTGCAATTACACATGTTTATTTCCTTTATGTGCATTGGAACAACACAAAAAAACAGAGAAAAAAAGCCAAATCTGACATCACTTCACACAAAACTCAAAAACCGGGCTGGACAAAATTATTGGCACCCTCTACTTAATATTTGGTTGCACGCCCTTTGGAAAAAATAACTGAAATCAAGCGCTTCCTATAACCATCAACAAGCTTGTTACACCTCTCAACTGGAATTTCCGACCACTCTTCTTTTGCAAACTGCTCAAGGTTTCTCAGATTTGAAGGGCGCCTTCTCCCAACAGCAATATTGAGATCTCTCCATAAGTGTTCAATTGGATTTAGATCGGACTCATTGCTGGCCACTTCAGAACTCTCCAGCGCTTTGTCTTCAACCATTTCCGAGTGCTTTTAGAGGAATGTTTGCGGTCATTGTCCTGCTGGAACACCCATGACCTCTGACGCAGACCCAGCTTTCTGACACTGGGCCCTACATTGCGCCATAATATCTTTTGGTAGTCTTCAGATTTCATGATGCCTTGCACACAGTCAAGGCATCCAGTGCCAGAGGCAGCAAAACATCCCCAAAACATCTTAGAACCTCCACCATGTTTGTCTGTAGATACTGTGTTCTTTTCTTTGATGGCCTCATTCCGTTTTCTGTAAACAGTAGAATGATGAGCTTTACCAAAAAGTTCTACCTTGGTCTCATCTGTCCACAAGACGTTCGCCCAGAAGGATTTTGGCTTCCTCAAGTACATTTTGACAAACTCCAGTCTGGCTTTTTTATGTTTCTGTGTCAGCAGTGGGGTCCTCCTGGCTCTCCTGCCATAGCGTTTCATTTCGTTCAGATGTCGACGGATAGTTCGAGCGGACACTGTTGCACCCTGAGTCTGCAGAACAGCTTGAATATGTTTTGAAGTTGATTGGGGTTGTTTATCCACCATTTGGACTATCCTTCGTTGCAGTCTTTTATCAATTTTTCTCTTCCGTCCACGTCCAGGGAGATTAGCTACAGTACCATGTGTTGTGAACTTCTTGATTATGTTGCGCACAGTGGACAAAGGAACATGAAGATCTCTGGAGATGGACTTGTAGCCTTGAGATTGTTGATATTTTTCCACAATTTTTGTTCTCAAGTCCTCAGACAATTCTCTGCTCTTCTTTCTGTTCTCCATGCTTAGTGTAGCACACTCAGACACACAACAGAAAGGTTGAGTCAACTTTTCTCCATTTTAACTGGCTTCAGGTGTGATTGCTATATTGCCAGCACCTGTTTCTTGCCACAGGTGAGTTCAAACGAGCATCATATGCTTGAAATAAAACAATTTACCCACAATTTTGAAAGGGTGCCAATAATTTTGTCCGGCCCATTTTTGGAGTTCTGTGTGACATGATGTCAGATTTGGCTTTTTTTCTCTGTTTTTTTGTGTTGTTTCAATGCACATAAAGGAAATAAACATGTATATACAAAAACATCTGTAATTGCAATAATTTTTTCAATGGGGCTTTAACATGGCAGTATTTTTTAGCTTTCTGGCATGTTACACAAGCCACTCCTGCCACCCAAACCCAACACAGACAGATGCAGGACACAAGTTGAACACACACGCTTTTATTTTTTTTTATTTTCCATGTGGGAAACATCTTTGTCCATTTCCCATCTGTACAGCACAGTTCGGGCACACCACTGCACAAAACACTTTCTTTTCATCTTCTTCTATCTTTCTCTTCCTCTCTCTTTCTCTCTCTTTGCCTCCACTCCTCCTTCAGCAAACTTTGTCCACCTACTCCCATCTCTGGCTCTCAGAGTAGTGGCGGCTGGCTCTTTTTATACAGCACCCGGAAGTGCTCCAGGTGCTTGTGGACCTCCTTCTGGTAGCACTTCTGGGTGTGGTGGAAGTGCTGCAACCAAGGGTTAAGCAATCCTTCAGGCGCCCCTGATGGTGGCCACGGGCCCCAGCAGGGTTGAGCTTCCATGGTCCAAACCCATGGCACCGCTGCAAGCCAGGGGGGCTGCCCTCTTGCTTTCTAAGGGAGGTAATGCCCTGGATAAGCTCTCTGTCCTGGTCCTTCCAGTATAGTGGCCCCGGCTGTATACCACACACTGAATATCTTTTTTGAGACCCTGCCGCACAAACTTGTTTACCACTAAAAGTTAAGATGCCTGCCACCCTGGATGTGAGAGGCCTGGGTGTCACACAGGAGCTTGGCTGAGCTGTCATCCAACTTTATTTTAAGTCTGACAACTGTGGGTTTGTTTCTACTGATCTGAGGGCTTCGACTTCCAAGTCTACAGCTTGGTCAACATCGAACGAGGAGTAGTCAATACCAATGTGCATACAGATACAAAGACCAGTAGCCCACAATCAAAGGTGCTGTACTTGCGCTCTTTGGGTCATAATTGTCTACTGATTAACATCAATGGCTTTCAGTAATTCACACTCTTATCATAAACTCCTCCAACTACATAATCTGAAGCGTCTCTTGTAAACCAGATGTGCAAGCATAGTTACCTCTGCTAAAGCACGTTTGGTGTCTGTGAACTCCTCATTCATTTCCTGGGGCCACATGATAGTGTGTCTCAGAGTTTGACACCTACAGTGCCTGGTGTAAGTGCTGCTTAATAATGGCTGTTAGAGGAATGAATCAGTGGTAGAAATGTACCATTTCCAAAAATGTTTGAAGGGCACACATGGTGTTGAGGTGCAGGAAATTAGTGATAGCAGAAACTTTGGAAGGCAAAGGAATTGCACCATCCTTGGTAATGCGATGTCCCAGGAAGTCTGTAACAGACACTCTTAACAGGAGCTTAACTGGAATGATTATCGGCCCATGCAGGTTGAGGCATTTGAACAAGGTTCAGAGATGAACAAGATATTTAACCCTGGAAGAGCTGGAAATTAGCAGGCCGTCCAGGTAATCAAATTAAAATTCAGATCCATGAGGATTGAGTCCATCAACCTTTGAAATGCCTGTGTGCCATTTTTAAGGCCGAATGGCATTTGCCAGAATTCAAACAACCCAAATAGGATGATGACTGCTATTTTGGGAATGTCCTTCAGATGCACAGGCACATGGTGGTAGCCCCACATAAGGACTAACTTTGAAAAAATTACTTTTCCAGACTGCTGCTTTGAGAAATCCTGTATGTGAGAGACTGGGTAGCAGTCAGGGGCTATTTTGTCGTTCCATTGATGGTAGTCACCAGTCAGGCAAAAACTTCCACTTGCTTTGGAAACCATATAGAGTGGTGATGCTCATGGGATGTTCATTTGACTCATGGTTCCTAGCCTTTCCATGTTGGTGAACTCTGTGTTTGCACAAGCTAACTTTTCGGAGATGTGCCTGTGAACTCTGGCATGTACAGGCAGACCAGTTGCAGAGATGTACTGTTCAAAACCATACGTGCTGTGGAAAAAGTAGGTTTGCAGAGTTGGAGGAATTTGTTTAGTAATGACAGTATTGAGCATGCAAGGGTTAGTTGCAATCTCCTTTGCCTCAATGAGGCAACAGTTCTTAACATCAACTAAAAAACATTTAGCATACCAGAAATCTGGGCCCAGCAGTGGCTTGGCCATCTTAGCCAAGATGAAATCCTAGCTAAAGCATCTTCTGCTGAAACATAAGGTGGCAACTTAGTGTCATTATGGGCCCCTGCCTCCCCAAGGTCACATCAATAGGTCAAGCAGGCAGTACTCTTTCCTGTGTGCCGGTATCACTCAAAAAACTGGGATCAACTTGGGCATCTGTAATGAGCAAGTGGCCTCCTGGGTCAGCTGAGACAGTGATTTTTGCCCCAGGTAGGCTGTTTTTACCTGGTGGGCAGCATGTCCCCACTTTCTCACCAAATTGGGCATGGTAAAAACACAGTCCAGTTATCAGGTTTGAGGCTGATGGGGTAAGGGCAGAACAAGTGGTTGGCCTGCTGATAGGAAGGATAAGGGAAGAGACAGATACCGTAGCTTTGTGAAATGGAATACAGGCTGTTGCCATTTTGGCCAACTCCTGGTAGTCAGTACACGGCATGTAGGCTTGGGCAGGGCACACTTGTTTTGGCATCTGTTACAGAAAAAGTTCTTTGAATATAAAACGGAGTTTGTGACTGCCTTGCAAAGTGAACATATGGTCCATCAATGCAGAGGGTTTCACATTACCAAGTCAAGGCAATGATTAGCAGATGCAGTGCTCACTCTAAATCTGTGAGGCTGTATGTCTCTAAAAGATATGTCTTTAAAGACACATGTTCACGTCTAGGTGATTTTTAAGCAAACTCACCACTCTAGATGCTGTTGAGCCACTGAGTGCTACAACAACATAGTAGTATTTTGTGTCATCTGCTGTAATGCCAATTTTGCCTCCACGACCCGGCTTGTTGTTCCCCAAACTCTGACAACTTTAACACAACTGATTTGGTAGGTATGTCTAGTGTAACTCTGGAATCGTCCAAGAGCATTGGGATCACCACTATACTGCTTTGGAAGTGAAGAAAGCACACCAGACAATGCTTTCTTAAAGTAGGAAAAACTACAAAGCTTTAATTTAACACAACGCCTCATAAATTAAATTCGCACATCATGTCATCGTCACCTGGCTCCTTTCCAAATGGCAGTACGTGAATAGTGCTGATAAATACACAGCTGTATTTATCGATAGCACCTGATGACCCTGATGCCCTTGGCTCTCTAATGCTGTGTGTTACTTGAGGATGAGCAGCAGCTTTCTCAAACTAAATAAGGAGAAAGCAGAAATCTTAGTTATTGGCAAAAATTGATTTAGTGAGGGTATTAGAAATAAACTTGATCCCTTAGGCTTAAAGGTTAAGTCGGATGTAAAGAATTTAGGGGTAACTATTGACTTTGACCTAAATTTTAAATCACTTATTAATCAGATTGCTAGGACTGTATTTTTTCATTTAAGGAATATAATTAAAGTTAGATCTCTCATAACTTTAAAGATTCTTAAAAATTAATTCACACTTTTGTTTTCAGTCGACCAGATTACAGTAATGTACTCCTTACAGGGCTACCTAAGAAAGACATCAATTGGTTACAGTTAGTGCAGAATGCTGCAGCAAGAATCAAAACTAAAAAAAGAAAATCTGAGCACATCTCATCAGTCTTAGCATCATTACATTGGTTACCCATGTCATTTAGAATTGACTTTAAAATACTAGTAATGCAGGTGGATGATATCTAATGCTGCGTTCACGTGCTCTCGGACTACTCGGACCTCCTTTGGACGTTTCACCTTCGCACTTCAGTGTAGTGATGGGCGGAGTGAAGCCTCATGAAGCATCAACACGTTTGAAGCAATTGTGTCGGAAATCGTATCGAAGCTTCGAAGCATTTGACACTCACCTCTCTAGGGACACCTCCTGGCCATTTGTATTAACAGCACATTTTAACAGTAAACTCTTAGAGCATTGTGGACGAATACCGAATCTCTATGAAGTTGTGATATACACCTTTGAAGTCAAAAATTATAATTGGCAATAATGTCAAGCATTGTAAATCGACATACGCTTAGCAAGTAATTATTCTGCAGTAATCGGATCAACGTTGACTAGTTACGTTAGGCGCCAGCACGGATTACCGTTGTTTAGAAGTAAATGTATGCGTAACGGTGGCTTGAACAATTACGCCAGTCGGACAGCGCCAGGTCTCGTGTTCAATAACAAGCCTGGTCAGCATCTGTCTGGGGATTGCAGATTTCCATTGCCTGATGCGTTTGATTGATAGTTCCGATTATGCGGCAATGCTCCTTGAAAACCTGGTTGGTGTTAGAATTCTAATCGGGAATTTAATCTGCATAATGTACATTCATATTCTAATTCCAATGTAAAACCAGCATATATCAGTATTTGAATTAAACTCTTCAACCAAACTAGACTACACCTCGTGGAAATGCGATTGGTCCATCACTAACTGTCACTAAATTTTGCAATACAGTAACTGATACGAACTGGCGCTACACATCCACATCATCACGCGCATTGGAAATGAGACGCTGAGCTTTTGACGCACAAATGTTTCAAAACGACACCTTGAAGCTTCTTTAAAAGTGCACGTGAGATGATGAAGGGGAGGTAAAGCCAAATGTCAGTGAGATATGTCGTGTGTTACTTTTATCAGCACTGTCAATGACTTCACCCCATGTTAGCCTTGTTAATGACGATGCTGTAGACTCTTCATCGATTGATACAGACGCCCACATGAAGATCTACTAATGCACTGGAAACAAAGAGCAGGCAGCTATCCATATTTATAGTAATTTCAAAAAAAATCTGTCTTTGCCAGAAACATTTATTCTTGTTTACCGTAAGAGCAGCCCATACTAATCATGTATCTCGAAGCATGCGCAAATAAGACTTGAAACACGTATATCACCTAACGTTCAAAGTACAAGACCTGCAGTTTACCTATTGAAACACAATATAGCTAATACAACTAATGAAACCCTCTACGTTAGCTAGATCTACCATTTCATCATACACATGAAACAAGACACATATTTTCATTAGATACATCTTGATCACACTGCTGCCTCACAGTAAGGAGACCCGGGTTCGCTTCCTCCCTGCGTGGAGTTTGCATGTTCTCCCCGTGTCTGCATGGGTTTCCTCCGGGCGCTCCGGTTTCCTCCCACAGTCCAAAGACATGCAGGTTAGGTGGATTGGCGATTCTAAATTGGCCCTAGTGTGTGCTTGATGTGTGGGTGTGTTTGTGTGTGTCCTGCGGTGGGTTGGCACCCTGCCTGGGATTGTTTCCTGCCTTGTGCCCTGTGTTGGCTGGGATTGGCTCCAGCAGACCCCCGTGACCCTGTGTTCGGATTCAGCGGGTTGGATAATGGATGGATGGATATATATATATATATATATACTGTATATATATACAGTGGTGTGAAAAACTATTTGCCCCCTTCCTGATTTCTTATTCTTTTGCATGTTTGTCACACAAAATGTTTCTGATCATCAAACACATTTAACCATTAGTCAAATATAACACAAGTAAACACAAAATGCAGTTTTTAAATGATGGTTTTTTATTATTTAGGGAGAAAAAAAATCCAAACCTACATGGCCCTGTGTGAAAAAGTAATTGCCCCCTTGTTAAAAAATAACCTAACTGTGGTGTATCACACCTGAGTTCAATTTCCGTAGCCACCCCCAGGCCTGATTACTGCCACACCTGTTTCAATCAAGAAATCACTTAAATAGGAGCTGCCTGACACAGAGAAGTAGACCAAAAGCACCTCAAAAGCTAGACATCATGCCAAGATCCAAAGAAATTCAGGAACAAATGAGAACAGAAGTAATTGAGATCTATCAGTATGGTAAAGGTTATAAAGCCATTTCTAAAGCTTTGGGACTCCAGCGAACCACAGTGAGAGCCATTATCCACAAATGGCAAAAACATGGAACAGTGGTGAACCTTCCCAGGAGTGGCCGGCCGACCAAAATTACCCCAAGAGCACAGAGACGACTCATCCGAGAGGTCACAAAAGACCCCAGGACAACGTCTAAAGAACTGCAGGCCTCACTTGCCTCAATTAAGGTCAGTGTTCACGACTCCACCATAAGAAAGAGACTGGGCAAAAACGGCCTGCATGGCAGATGTCCAAGACGTAAACCACTGTTAAGCAAAAAGAACATTAGGGCTCGTCTCAATTTTGCTAAGAAACATCTCAATGATTGCCAAGACTTTTGGGAAAATGCCTTGTGGACTGATGAGACAAAAGTTGAACTTTTTGGAAGGCAAATGTCCCGTTACATCTAGCGTAAAAGGAACACAGCATTTCAGAAAAAGAACATCATACCAACAGTAAAATATGGTGGTGGTAGTGTGATGGTCTGGGGTTGTTTTGCTGCTTCAGGACCTGGAAGGCTTGCTGTGATAGATGGAACCATGAATTCTACTGTCTACCAAAAAATCCTGAAGGAGAATGTCCGGCCATCTGTTCGTCAACTCAAGCTGAAGTGATCTTGGGTGCTGCAACAGGACAATGACCCAAAACACACCAGCAAATCCACCTCTGAATGGCTGAAGAAAAACAAAATGAAGACTTTGGAGTGGCCTAGTCAAAGTCCTGACCTGAATCCAATTGAGATGCTATGGCATGACCTTAAAAAGGCAGTTCATGCTAGAAAACCCTCAAATAAAGCTGAATTACAACAATTTTGCAAAGATGAGTGGGCCAAAATTCCTCCAGAGCGCTGTAAAAGACTCATTGCAAGTTATCGCAAACGCTTGATTGCAGTTATTGCTGCTAAGGGTGGCCCAACCAGTTATTAGGTTCAGGGGGCAATTACTTTTTCACACAGGGCCATGTAAGTTTGGATTTTTTTTTCTCCCTAAATAATAAAAACCACCATTTACAAACTGCATTTTGTGTTTACTTGTGTTATATTTGACTAATGGTTAAATGTGTTTGATGATCAGAAACATTTTGTGTGACAAACATGCAAAAGAATAAGAAATCAGGAAGGGGGCAAATAGTTTTTCACACCACTGTATATTTATATGTTGATTTCTATATTCAGTGAATACACGCATAACACTGTTCACTATAGAAGTGAGGCAGTGCAACACAGAGACTGGAATATTTATGAGAACAGCCAGAGTATTATGGTGAAGGAAGTGTTTTGAGCCATATTAGTACAGCTGTTCTTATGCATTCTAATAGTCAGCATTTTAATATGCAAAATTTGTCATTTTATATTTTGACACTAAGTAATGTACTGCACAATAATTTCAGTTGTGTTGATGATCCAGAAAGATTTGTTTCACCAATCACAACTCTGTTGAAATTTTGTAACCTGGTGGTGGAATATGCAGTGTAATGTAATTAATATAACTTCCTAACTCTCGGGTCGAAGCAGTAAGCTGACATGAGGAGTGGAAATGTCCCGCCCCCATGCATTGCGGTTCGAAGCACTGAGCAGACATGCGTAGTACTGAGATTGCATCCTGATGGGGTGTCGAAGCCTCAGACATGCTGAGTACTGAGATCGTGAAGGGGACACCGAAGCCTCTGACATGCACACTAGGTTAACTGAGGCTTCGAAGCCTCGAGCAGATTCGAAGCCTCAGACATGCGTAGTACTGCTGAGATTGCGTCATGACGGGCTTCGAACGGGGATTTGAAGCCTCAGACATGCGTAGTACTGAGCTCATGACGTAGCTCCGAAGTCTCAGACATGCGCACTGGGTTAACTGAGGCTTTGAACCGTCGAGCAGATTCGAAGCCTCGGACATGCGCACTGGGTTAACTGAGGCTTCGAAGCGTCGAGCAGATTCGAAGCCTCAGACATGCGCACTGGGTTAACTGAGGCTTCGAAGTGTCGAGCAGATTCGAAGCCTCAGACATGCGTAGTACTTAGATTGCGTCATGACGGGCTTCGAACGGTGCTTCGAAGCCTCAGACATGCGTAGTACTGAGCTCATGACGGAGCTCTGAAGCCTCAGACATGCGTAGTACTGAGATTGGATCATGATAGGGCCTCGAAGTCTAGATATATTGTCATATATCAACTTTGGTTCGTGCCCTGTGTTGGCTGGGGTTGGCTCCAGCAGACCCCCGTGACCCTGTGTTCGGATTCAGCAGGCTGGGAAATGGATGGATGGATAGTTTTCTAATTTCTATATTGTTCCCTAAACACAAAACTTGGGAAATAACACATCACTTAATTAGCCCAGGAGTTCAATTAAAAACAGAAGATGGTTGGAACAAAAACCTGCAGCCACAGTGTGCCCCCAGGACCGAGTTTGGGAAACACTGGTCTATAGCTATGATTTTTACATTTAATCACTCATTTTGGATGTGGAATTTTAAAAGTCAGATATCGTTTGTTTTAAGTTTTACATCATCACTTTCAATTAGAGAACCAAATGTTGATCCAGTGTTCTAGACATGGGAGTGTGCCACTTTGAATTTGATTTACGTATTCACATTGGGTTGTGAAAAATTCACGTGCAATCAATATGGGAAAGTTGTATTTTTTGCGTTTCTGCTTAAATATAGTGGCTCAAACTTGTGCATTCTTAAAAACATACATATCTTACTGCTAACATGATTCTGTGTTTGGCTACAAGCAAAAAAGTAGCTGGGTTGCGAATGATTCCAGCCACTACGTTGGCACTATTGCAGCAACAGTAAACGTGGGGCTTGTAATACAAGATACTGTAAACCAGTCCCCTGTGAAAACGTAACGGCACTGGGAAGTTAATGCGCTATTAGTTCTGGCACTCCACGAACCCAAATAGAATTATCGATGTCAGACAAATGAACACAGGAATATCGATTACACATGACTACTCACAATTTTACTATTTTAATTTACTGAACGGTACTGATTTGCAGATCGCCGCAAATTAAGCAGTGTTTCATTTCAGTTAATACTTTTTCTTTCTTTGGCTTTTGAATACAATCTCCTGCACTCTCTCCTCGCCCGTCTCACGTGATTCATTGGGACAACCTTCTCGTTTCGTAATTCGCGTCACTGGAGAAGCTTGGTTTCCTAGGAGACAGTCGCGTTTTTTTCTTTCTTTTTCTTTTTCTTTTTTTTGAAGTGAAGTGCTCAAAATGTTTAGGGTAAAAAATTTTTTTCATTAGAGATATAAATTAATATAGGTAGAAGTATTTGACAAAAGTTTAAACTTGTGTGCAACATTTCCAAAGCAGTTAATCTTCAGATAAAACATATTATTAGTGAAAGAGTCAACAAACAGATGTTTTATTTTTTTTAGAAAGCTTTAATAATGCGTGCAAGCTGGATTTTATCGAGTAATTTAGATGTGACTGTTATCTTTTTGTGTCTTTACATCTTTACAGAGCGATCAGCAGCGGGTATTCAGGAATGAGCAGACTAAAAGGTAAGAAAGAATCATCCAGTGTGATGGATATATCAGGGAGTAAAATGTGTTAGTAATATCTTCAATATATAATATTTAAATAATAACTATAAATTCGGTAGAAATATTTTATCTGAATGATTTTACTCTTAGTGTTACACTATTACTGTTAACAAATTAAAACACTTTTGCTCTCTTTTTTCTAAATGTGATCTTCATCAGTTTACGGAATTGTCTGATTCGCATTTGATTTTGCACAATTAGCGATACTAGGTTGGGCTTATGCGAGTCTGATTGAGGGTTTGGATCCTGCAGTGGAATGGTGACTATCCAGGTTTGGATTCTACTTGTGCCCAGTGCTGCTAGGATAGACTCCAGTTTCCTGTCACCTTGAATTGATTTAAGCAGGTTTCAGAGTGTTATGCATTCTTGCATACTAAGTATTAGAAAATGAAATAACATTGCCAAATAAACCAAACAATGTAATACATTCTGATGATTTTATGTTGAAGGCAAATATATTTTCTGCTATTTACAGGAGAGCTGTATGTCTTTTGTGTACTTCTAATGTCCTACTGGTGTCTACCAACGGTGCATTTCTCATATCTGCGCTATGAAATAATAATTGTTGACACAGTGGTAGTATACATGATCATACATCCGCACACACTTTTGTCATTACAGTGTCACTTAGCGGTGGGGGGAGTAGTTGTCAGAGGCTATTCCAGCAGTATCTAGTACAATACAGGAATTAACTGAAAACATCTCACTGGGCACACTCGCACACAGTCACCTATGCTCACTAATACAAGGCAATGTATACTCATCTATTAAGCTAATGCACATATCTTTGTAGAAAGAAACTGGATTACTCAAAGCAAACATTTACGCACACACTCAAATACACGGAGTCAAGAATAAACAAACTTTATTCCAAGAGTGATGAGACTTAAAATCAAAACTTGATTCTTTGAGCTATGAGGCAACAAACTTTGATACTATACTTAACTAAAGTGCCACACTGTGCATAAATCCGCAGTATTATCATAGTACAGTATATGCCAATAAATTAAGCAATTTATGCCAGTATGGCCTGGTGACTGTGGTACTAAAGCAGTGGTTCTCAATGTTCCATCCTCAGGGCCCCCTTTGGCTTCAGGTTTTTGTCCCAACACATTTCTTCTCTTAACTGGACTCCTACATTAATTAAGCTAGCCATTATTTCGCATTTCCTAAGCTTTTTACAACCACCTGGAAATTACCAACTGGTTATGCTATAGTCTTATTGAATGAAGCAGGAACATAAATGTGTAAGATGGGTAAGAATGTATTCTTTTTTCTTTTAACTTTTTATTTTTTAATGTTCTGTTTTTTTGAACAATTATTTACTAACTACTGTGCTACCAGTTTAAGACAGGTTAAAATCTGAGTAATCAACATAGACTGCAGCATAAATGTTTGCAGTGCACTATGCAATGCATGTGTCTCTGTCATACGTCACTTGGTACTGGATTCATAAAAGCAGAGTTAATGTTTGTGATGCACCATCTATTGGAATGACAAATGCAATGCATTTTATTAAGAGAAATGTTTGCAATGAACCATCTATTGGAATGCAATAGACACAGCAATCAGATGGACATAAAAACAGACACACAGACACTTATCCTTCCAGTAAGATGGATAAGCACAGAAGTGGGTAACACTTAAGTAATTGCTCCTTTCAGAGTCATTTGACCTGGTGTCCACTCTGCTCATCATTAACTGACAGCATTCAGATATAATTAATTATAAAAGCAAAGCCCACAGAAAAGGTGAATAAAAAGAAGGCATTTAAAGACACAGAAAAAAATGCAAATATGTCTTTATTTCCTATAAGTATGAATCTGGCACTACTGCACTTTTCTAAATGCAAAATCAAAGGAAAAAAGGGTGAACCAATTAAGGAAAGTGAACAATCAAAATTAACAATGACTGACTGATTAAGAAACTGGTTGGAACAAAAATCTGCAGCCAGAGAAGGGAACTGAAGACTGAACATTGAGAACCACTAAATCTAAACCATAATGTGGCAAGTTCAATTGTCACCACTGAATCATTGTGGAGATCTCAGCAAGTAATTGATCTTGTCTTGTAGAAATATTGAATAAAATGTGTAACTGAGATACTTGTGGGATGCTATTCACTGTAGAATGCTGGCAAAAAAGTTTGTTTTATTACTTTATATAGTGCCTTTCAGAAAGAATACTATTGTCCGACTGTGTCCGAAGTAAATGACAAAATTGCAGAGAAAAATGTAGATTGACCAAATATATCAAACCAGGCTAGCCCTGACACTGACAAAAGTGTGTCATATCAAATGAGATACATATTGGGTGGGTCTCTCAATCTGCAGCCCCAAATTGCAAGTAAATCCTAATAAATTGCCCATTCTGTACTGTATGCCCTCAATATTAATAACAACATTAAAAATGATAACATAGACATCCTTACAATGTTACACATAGATATTTTTTCAGATTGCCAGTGCCAATCTGACCACACTATAGGCTGTAGTCAGGTGGAACTGGAGAACCAGCCTTAACACTGACATGGCATGCAGTGCAGTCACGGACAAGATGCTCGATATTCCCATCTATCCCAGGCCACCACAATAGATCACTGCAGGGCTTTTTAACCCACACAATGCCCAAATTGTCTTCATGGTTTGGAGTCAGTTAGGAATGTCTGTATGAGTCCCATGGGCTACACATAATTCCTTCCAATGGGACAGCAGCTCCTCCGAGATCTTTGAGGGACAATTTGTACCAATGAAAACCCACAGATGGGATAGGATAAAGTCACATTCAGAGGCCTTTTGAGGCCCTTGTTAGGAGTCAATGGAATAGAGCATTTGAACAAGTTCTGGTGCGCTGATGTCAGGTCCTGGGTCTGTGGTGGAATAGGGGAAAGCACGGGACAGCATATCTGCCACCACATTTTCACGGCCAGGGGTGAACTGAATGTAAAATATGTAAAATTATGCTTCTGCAGACTCTCCAACCAGTGGTAAATTCTAAGGGGCCTGTTCCCAGTGCCTGATATTGACAATAGGGCTGTGAGTGCCTGATGTCAGGGTGAAATGTGAACAACCAGCCATAAAGAAACATGTGCCACTATTCACAAGCCTGCCCCCAAGCTAAAGCTCAATGCTACCCATTGTTCAGTTGCACTTAGACCCCAGGAGGTGAAGGCAATGGGTCGTTCAGTACCTATTCTGTAGCTGGCACAGCACTGTTCCTAGTGCTACACTGGAAGCATCACAAATAACAAAGGATGTCAAGAAATCCTTTGTTACAACAGATGTCAAAATGAGATAGGACAGGTGGAGCTGAGAGCTGTACCTTCAGGGGATGTACAGCCTCTGAGCAATTGGGAGTCCAGGACTGAGAAACATCCATCCTCAGTAAGTGACATAATGGAGTTGTGGTGGCAGAGTTCTGTGGCAGATATCGAAGATAGTAGGTGGTCATTCCCAGAAGAGATTGAGATTGAAGTGGAAAGAGGCCATCAGTAGTTAAACAAAATCCCACAAACTCAATGGAAGGCACTAAAAAACACATTCATTGCCATTCAGTATGAAGTAATGAATAGACAATACTTTTTACACTCTGTGGAGATGTTCATCATGGGCAGTTGCGGTTTGGCCATGCATGACAATGTCATCCAGACCACCCCAGGAATCCTGGCAAAGATATTAGACATCACCTTCTGAAAACAGCTGTGGGCAGAACTGAGGCCAAATGGTAACTTAGTATAGCAAAGTAATCAATTGTAGGTGAAAAAGGCAGTCAAATCCCTGCTTTCAGGGAGGAGAGAAATCTACAGGTATCCCTGGCAAAGGTCTAATGTGGAAAATACTTTAGAGCCATGGAGCTAGGTGGTGCTCCTCAGCAGCTGGCAATGGGTATTTATCTGGTATTACTGCTTTGTTCATAGTACTGAGGTCAATGCATAGACTCAACCTCCCTGTCTTTTTTTTGGCTTCCACTAAGTTAGAGATCCACAGCGAGGTATTAACTGGTTCAATGATGCTTGCCTCCAACAGGCTATGAAGTTCTGCGGCCAGGGGAACTTGACAGAGAGGATGACATAGTATATGGAATGATCAAGCAGAGGCTGGTGGTTAAAAGTTAAAGAGATGGACACAACCCCAACCCATGAGAATAGCTGGCCATTGCAAAATCCATGGTGAGCTGACTGTAAGGACAGCTGACCCATCAGTGTGTAGGAGTGTAAATCCCAGAGCTGTAAATACGTCCAGGCCTAACAAGTTGTCATCTTAGTGGGCAATGAGAAATATGATGTTTGGCAAGTACCAAGGCCAAAGTTCCATAGCATACAGGCAGGGAGATTGTGCCCACCATTTTAATTTTAGCACTTCCATAACCGCATAGAAGAGCAGATGGAGCAGTGAGAGTCAGGTGAAATAAAAACTGTTTCACAGTATCTCAACAGCAGAGGAAGACACACATCATCCAAATCCAAAGTACAGATTTTGAAGGTGGGGCTGTGGAGCTCACTGAGTGAATGGCTGTTGATGCCATTTTCTGAGAGGAAAATGACTATTCCATTTGAACAGATGAAGCAGGGGCCGAATTACAGTCTTTAGCAAAGTGGTTAAGCTTCCTACTGTTCCAGCACCTTTGTCACTCTGAAGGGAAGCTCAGAGCTCTAGAGTTATGACCAGCAGAACCATAGTTGCTGCAGCACAGTGTAGAAACTGCCTGCAACCACCACATATAGTAAATGTTGCCGCTATCTCAAAGTGAAAGCACGGCCTTGTCGGTAGCACAGGAGACTTCAATAACTTGTCATGCAGCTGGGTGGTGTGGAAACAGAAATGACAAGTTTTGCAGTGAGTTCAGTGGCTGAATGAATTTGAAATACCATGTCAATTGCTTTTGTGAGAGTTGTATCATCATTTTGCCATCAGTAATCTTTTATGAACTTTAGGGTTACAAGCATTTTCTTCAAATTAGTCCCTGATAAATTTGGAATGTAGCTTACTGAAATTGCAAAAGCTAGCTAAGAGGATTCGTCGAACAATGACACATTGAGGTGTAGAGAAAGGAGATGCCAGGAGGCTTGGAGATGCGGTCCTGAAGATTCTAAAGATGAATTGGCTTTCAGTATCTAGGCAATGTGTAAGTATGGCTGTTGTACAAGCATTGCTCACCTTGTCCAGGCCTACAGCTTTTAAAATATGTCTAAGAAGATTAAATCCAGCGAGTCCACAATACTGAAGGTCCACCCAGCAGTGCAAGGAATGCAGAAGATGGTGGGAATAAAGGCCCCATCCTCGTCACCAGTGTTATATTGCAAAAATGAAAACAGCACAATAGTCAGTATGCATGCAATAACTTTTTGCTTGACACAGTGTCTTCATTTTTAAAAAAATGTGGGCTTCAGTAATGCATGCAAAAGACAGCACCAAACATGGCCCTGTCACAAGGCTGTGCAGATGTAAAAGTCATGATGCTGCTGACCTTCACTGGTTGATCGATCAGCCCCCAAAATGATGCACTGAGACTCCACTCCCTGCATCTGAGGAGTCCTATCATATATTCCATATGGTGATGAAGTACAGGGTCAGGTGCCAGCGGTAGCTGCTGTCACCTGGCACATGTAATGACATGATTGCTGATACAATGAATAGTATAGGCCATATGAAAAATTGTAGAGTTCAGCTAGTTACTGTACCAACAAAGCAGCCATAACATACTACACCTAGAAAAAGTCTGCCACAATTTCAGTCCCATCTTGGCATTGCAGACGAGTTGTGTATTCATGGAATGTCCCTGCTCACTGTTAACAAAAGCATTGTCAGTCTTGCAAGGTACCCTTATTGCTATGAGTGCTGTCAATTGCCTTGATTCTGTTAGGAAAATCGAATGGCTCTTGGTTAACCCAAATCAGCTCATAAGCTAGTCATAAACGTGTTAAAAAGATTTCTACCTGTTCCTGAAAGCCACATCCATTTCATATGTGGAATTTTTCATAGGCCAATATATTTATAGATTTCTGTATACAAGGAGTGAATGACATGTGTGAAAGAAACAAAAATGTTCTTCCGTGCAAATACATAGCATTAGCCCTTTAAATGGGAAGGATCCAATTGCACAGCCACAGCATCATGCATCACCACATATCTACACCAGCAATTTCACAACAGAAGTGAATTCATTTCACATCTATACAACATGCTAACCACACTAACTTATTATCTTAACAACACTTAGCCCTTAACTTACCCCAGTCTTTACCATGTATACTACACTAGCTGTGCTACCTATGTGAGATAGGTTGCAATTTTAAATAATCAACGTAGATCTCAACGTTGTTTGCAGTGCACCATGTAATGTATATGTCTCTGATATATGCCATTCGTAAAAGCAGTGTTAATGTGTGTGATGCACCATCAAATGGAATGACAAATGCAATGCATTTTACTCGTATTACTAAAAATGTTTGTGATGTGCCATCTTTTGGAATGATAGAGACATAGCAACTGGATGGGCACACAGACAGACATTTAACATTTTATTGAGGTGGATGCTAGTCACACTAACCCCTAATTTTAACTTCCACCGTAACACTTCTGGAGTAGAATTACTGGCATAAAACCTGTAGTGACATACAGTATTGTGCTGCAGCTCTATAGTTGAATATTATTCTTCTTAAAAGGGAACTCAATAGAGTGTAGATGTCATATTCTTGACTTTTGTGCATTAATATATTTGTCACAACAACGCTCATTATAATAACAGCTCGGTGATATGAATTATTATACATGTCATTTAGCTGGTTTTGTTGCATTTCCCTATTGATCAAGGCTGTTTATCTGAAAAGTTGCATATGCATGGTTCACAGATGTCACAAATATAAGCATGTTCCCTGTCAAGCTTTCTTTTATAAATTCAGACTTTTGCCTGGAAAGTAGCATGCACACATTTCAAGCCAATTTTGTGAGTACGCAAGTTGTATAAATCTGACCCCTGGACCAGCACCTATATTTCATCTGATGTTGTTGATCCTGCACAACTGCAAATCTGAACTGGAATAAACTGATTTGAAAAAGGATAAACATACTAAAGAGCAAGTGATCATTCTATCCATTAACCCGCTTAATCCTGTCAAGATGAATCAGAGCCTATCATGCTAATTCCTGGTATAAGATGGGAACTAACTTTGGATGAGGTGGAAGCCCAATACAGGACACACTCATTCACACACACTCCTTCACTAACTTGCCCAGTTCAATTCAAAGTCAGCAAGGTGGAAAAAATGCATACGCATTTTGAGAGAACGGAAGAAATTGCAGTATTTGGAGAAATATTCATATAAACACAGGAAGAATAAGTAGACTGCACATTGATAGTGAGTAGGCCAAGACTGAAAACTAAGGCAGTGGTGAATATAGTGCTGACATACAGTTCATAAGCTACCCTATTTGCCCAAATTATCAAAAAATAAACAAATAAACTTCAAAAGCCAGTACATTTTTTACATTTAAGTTACATCATTTAAAACATCAAATGTCTGTTTGTACAAAATAATTTAAAAGCTGGTCTTACCACAGGACAATAATATAATGTTTAGGGGAAGTAAGCTAAAAATAGTTTTGACAAAGTAGATAAAAAACTAGCTATAAAGAAATATAACAATCAAGAAAAAAGGCAAATTTTACATCATCTTAACTGTAAAAGGTTTGCAAACCACTGTAGGTTTTACAATGTTAAATTGTCCTATGAGTGCTTCATTGTTTGTTTTCCCTTTCATATGATTTGCTTTACATTTACATAAATTTACCTACAACACCTTCCTTTACTTTGTGCATGAATTTGTTTACTTATTAAAACCATAGAACATTCAGTTATGGATTGGTGTATATCTGTTTGATGTAAGGCTGAGCTAATGCTGTTTTTTATATATATACACAAATAAGACAGATCTCCACACTTATTTTAAAGGCAAGAGTTCATGGTAGTTGAAAACCTGCCTCAACCATACACTTTGATAACACTGTGTTCTGATTCAATAATGGCTTACAGTATGAAAAAAAATGAAGCATCATGGATACAGCAGAGGCAGCTCACTAGATGGCATGTAGCTCTGACAGCTCATGCGGTCTGTGTGACCTTTTACTTATCCAGATTTGTTTTCAGTGTTTTCACTATGTATAAATTGTTTTTGACTGCATAGATTCTTGTAGAACTAAAATAACTTAAAATATTCTGTTTCAACCGATTAGTTTTCTGAACACAACAGAAGGAGATAGACACTTACAGGCTCAGCGATCCAAAGAGTTGAACATTGGAAGAAAGGCTCTGGTTCAGGTGAGTCTTGGGCAAATTTGTGTGGAAACATTTGCTAGTTAGTCACACCATGCACTTCTTAGACCACTCATAGAGTCTGCAATTATTATGTACAGTAGTTAAATCATAACAAATGTATTTTGTTTTGTATTTCCTCATGTTTTCTCTTTTTAAAGGAAAACAGTTTTGCATGTGTATTATTTAAAGTGTTATTAAAATATGGCATTTAGTTACTTGTTAGAGAATTTCAAAGTACTCAGTATATGTGACAGTAAACTTGAATTCCTGCATTAATAATGGCATCATGGATGACACAGAATGTGAGACCACCTTATAATTTAACCACACTCATATGCAACACCCTACACTGGAGTACATGGCAGAATGTCCAAGAACTAGCTGGACAGCCAGCCGGCCTAGGTCAGCTAGACTTTGCCTTTACATTCTTACAAGCTACATGGGTCTCTAGTTTATTTACGCTATGGCATGTATAAATTCATATTTAGATTTGTTCTGATCTGTTGTCTTCTGGAATTATATTAGCATACCTTATTATTTATTTTTTTTCCATTTAAGCATACTACCAGACCTTAACTCCATGAAGACTGCAAAAATGTTAACATGCATTGACCTTTATTTATAAAAAATTGCTTGTGCATTTATGTTTCATAGTGGTTTTAAATAATTAAAATAGAGGCACTGTACATAGTGCTATACAGGAATACACTAAATTGTACAGAATAATATGGTGTATTGGCACCTCACATCTTATAACTTGGAATAAAGTGAGTTAGGAAAATGGAAGGACAAATACTGGGTATATATAATACACTGTGATATATAATGTTAATTATTCATTATTATTATTAAGCAGGTATTAAATATTCCAAAATAAAGAAACTCAATACCATAGTGATTACCTCAGCTACCTGGGTAGCTACCAGCTACACCTCCAAAGCCTTGAATTCAGATGTCCTGACCTGTTCACTCTCTGCCTGGAGTCTGCTCATTCTCTCCATTCCTGCATATATTCTTCAATAGGCAGCCTGGTTTTCTTCTTCATACCAGCTCTGAATTGGCCTGGCATAAGTGCAAGTGTGGATGTGTGCATAAGCATGCCCCTCAATGGACGCATCTAACACTGGTTTCCATCTTTGTGCCTATTATTGCCCTGGAAAGGCACAGGCTGCCCAAGACACAGAACCAGACAAGCAGGTTAAAATGTACAGGAATATTACCAAGATAAATAAAAAAAAAAAAGTAATTCAAAAATTATGCTGACGCAATACAACATGTTCACAATGGCTTATGAGTAGTTTGAACATGCACAGCTCAGCATTTTACCGTTAGTCTAGTTGAAGTCAACATCAAATGAACATGGACATTCTGGTGCGGTATTACACTGTTGATGAACAATGAGCTGTAGTCAGGTTTCTTTGGGAAAGTGTAATCGACAAAGGACGATCTGGTCGATCATCAACATTGCACACACAAGCCTGCATTGAAATGGTAAATGTCTTCATCATAGAAGATTTATGGACTATGTTGTCCACTATTGTTGCACAGCTGGATGTCAGCTATGGATCTGCACAAGCCATAGTGCATGATGACTTGGGATACTATGCAGTTTGTGCAAGATAGGTACCCAAACAACTTACTGATCGGCCTAGGTCAAAATCCTTCAGTGAATTTCAGGAGGTTTCACTCCCTCAACCAGATCGAGCTTCCTCGATTACACTTGCTCTCCCTGCTTTAAACCTTTCTCACATTCATTGCCTTTTCATTGACTCAAGTTGTTTTCACTTCTGTACTGAGCCAACATCCTTCAGTGAATTTTAACAGGTTTCACTCTTTCTGACCAAAGAAATCTCACTATGACACATTGATCAACAATAGTGCAATGCAGTAGTGGACCATCCATTTTCATTTGACCTTGGCTTCAACTAGACTAACGGCAGAGTGCTGCACTGTGTGTGTTCGAACCACCCATAAGCCATTAGAAATGTGCTGTAGTGCATCAGCTTCTGCCCTGTGCAGCTATCGTGTAATTTTCATATTGCCTTTACTTTTTGATCTACCCTCATACAAATATTATAAAACAGAATAATTTATTGTCACTCTTACAATATTCATACAAACTATATTGTAGTGGTGAAATTAAACTTTTCCATTTGTCATATTGTCTTTGCAGGGACACATTATCAACCAGAATATGCTGTTCACGGTTTAGCTGTATGAAAACCTTAGCAGTTAAACACTGACTTCTAATGTACTGTATGACCAATATATGAAAAAAGTAAGATTAAGAAAGAATCTCTTCAGTTCTTTTGTTAACAGGAAAAAAAAATTATAATTCAATAAAAGTAACTGAATTACCTTGTCAGGCCTTCTGATGAACTGGTGCTCCATCCAGATATGGTTCCTACCTTGCACTTGATGTTTCCAGGATTGGGTATGGCCCCTCAAGACCCTGAATTAGATTATGTGGGTTCAGGAAAGCATCGATAATTTTCTTCCCAGCAGTTTTAAGTCCACTGATTTAACACAAACTATAATGTATTCACAACAATGCATCACTCTCCGATCCAAGTAGGAGTCACTTTTAGTTTCTCCTTTCTCCATGTACGCTCAGCTTTCCAGCATGTTCTCTTTAGGTCAGACACTCTTTGAGTCTTCCATGGTATAATAATGGTGCTAAAGGATTTTTCAACTGTCTTTTCCGGTGCGACTATGTCAGCAGCAGCTCTTACTTTAGTATTAAATTTTTCCACCTTACTATTTACATTATCTTCGCTATTGTAGTAAGCACTATAAATGGACTGGTTGCTTAAAATGTTTGTAAACTTTGAAGCTGCTGATGAATCAAAGAAGCATTTTTTTAACAATATGCTTCTTGTGAATTTTTTTCTATCATTATTTCTATATTAAATAGTAAGAGAAAATGGTCTGATAAACCAGTATCAATGATCTGCTTCACATCAATGACTCATGGCTCTTCCACAGCACTAGTTCCCATTCAGCTAAAGGAATATTCTGCTTTCACAGAAAGAAAATGATCAATGTACTTAACAATACACATACTCAGTCACTGCTGAAATTTGCCACACCACCCAGTGTTATTTCTTTTGTGCAACATATTTCGGAGTCTTAAACAAAGATACCAGTCCTTACGCTAAAGTTGTCAGTAGTGCAGCTGCTCCTGCCGGAAAGATGTTGGAGACAAGGATTAGACAAGATGGTCATGCAAGCAAAATGAATGTTTCAGAGAAAATGTGCTTAATTTCAATAGGAAATTCAGTAAGCAACTGAGACACCCACTCTATCAATAGGTACCTGAACTAGGAAGCTTAAATGTTTACCCTTTTTATACACTTTGTAATGGAAAGAAATAAGAAAGGAGATAAGTGAAAACTATATTAGCCCAACATCACCCTGTAGCTTCCTTAATTTATAAGGCTTGCAGTTTAATTTAATTGACTGATGAAAATAAATAACAAGGTTTTATATTGAAAAAAGAATCAAGACACAACTAAACTGTTAAAACAGTCAAAAATGTTTTATTACATGGCATTTGTAAATTCCACTGAGAAAATTAAAGCATCTTTTCTGTTTAGTTTGCCCATATCTTAATTCAGAAGCAAGTCTAACGTCTCATTTATATAGTCCGACTTTTCAAAAGTCTTTTCAAAACCACAGTAAGGCAAATCATGAGAATCTGCTGTTAAAAGATGCAAACAACCCCTTTTTACTTCACTGTACACACTAAATCTGTGTTGTATGTAAAAGTTGTTTAAAAATCATGCTCCCTTTGCAAGTCATGCAGACCAGCCATAGCTGTTAATTGTATCATTTTAAGGAGGTAATTTGCCATAAAAAGAATACCAGCAGTTTTGAATACTAATTTAAATTACTTTCAAATTTATATTATTTTATTTCTTCCATTAATTTCCACAATAAATATTAAAAGCTTTGACAGTTCTAAGACTCACAAGTATATTTTGTGCATTTAGCTGGCAATTCAAAATGTTTCTGCTTGCAAAAGTCATACTGTAGACTGCTTTTCCTGAGGAAATTTTTACAAAATGTATAATTTAGTTCTTGGCAAAAGTGAATATATTTTCTATGACAGTATTTAGCCCTAACAGGCCAGACTATTATTCATTTTATTTTGAAAATGTAAAAACATTTAACTGATGTCATCCAGGCCTGTGCAAAGTGTGCTCAGAAAACACCCTCTTGGGACATTTGTACACTTGGAGTGAGGCCAAGAGGTCAAAATGTCTCAAAAATTGTGCCTGTATTTAAAACAATACATATACAAGGAGGCATAAACAAGACTGAACACAAAGTACCGCTGGAAAATTAAAAGACTGCACAAAGCAAAAAGTTCTAGTAAGCTTCTCTGTACAGAATTTCTCCCTGTCTGTTGGGCTGAGAGGATTGCCAAATTACCTGTCAGTAAAGTACTAGCTGCATGTGGTCTTCGGGACAAAAAGAACCCAAAGACTCCCCTTCAGTTTTACTGTATTAGCTGACACCGCTTCAAGTTCACTAAGTGGGCCGGGACAGGTAGTATCTTGTCCAAGATGGACGTGTAGTCAAGTGCAGCTGTGGCACAAATTGAGCGGGACAGGATGGAACCTGTCTCAGGCAAATGTAGCTCATTGTGTGAACGTACAACGTGCTTGTATCACAAAGCTGAGTCTGTCTGCTTGGGTTGAATGAGAAGTGAAGCGCATGCAAGAGCCAAAAAAATTCTAAAGTGCATGCATACACCATCTCATCAAGTGCAAGTCACACTTGTATAAACTTCTACATCTTTTGTAGTATTCACACCAACTCCCATGGCTGTGGCTGAGCGTGAGCACAGTGGACTGCTCCATACACACAGGTCTTTTGATTATATATGTCTAATGGTAATACTCTCCCTCACTGACGTCCACTCTCATCCTCATATATACCTTCACACTTAGTCCGTTACTTAGTGCCAAATCACCAAATCCACAGCTGAATATGCTTCTGGTTCAAGACAGCTTTTAAACTTAACCCCCAAGTCAAAAATACGAATCCAACACTCTAGTGTCCCCTGGGTGTCCCTACTCTCTGAGCTCCAAAAATGACTTGGTCAAGTATACATGGCTGCTTCCAGATGCTCGCCCTTCTGGTGCTGTTAGTGCTGTAGGAACTGCAGTTTAAAAAGGCAAGGACATATCTTCATTCTGGTTTTGACTATTGAGGCAGGCTGAGCCTCACAATCAGATGTAGGAAATCAATGTCAGAGAACAGGAGTTGAATGACTGTTTGTGAGAAGCTGTGTGATGGCATTTTGAAATAGTAAGATGACCAGTGGCATAAGATCTCAGCAGTCAGTCAGTTTACACCAGGGTTCTCAAACTCCTGTCCTGGAGGGCCACAGTAGCTGAAGGTTTTCATTCTAACCCTTTTCTTAATTAGTAACCTGTTTTTGCTCCTAATTAACTTCTTTTGAATTAATTGTAATTGACTTGCTCTTGAAGACTCAGACCCCTTAATTATTTCTTTTCCCTTATTTAGCCGCCAAACAATAGGGAGATACAAAATGAGCCAAAACATGACCAGCAAGCTGTGTCCATCATATAATATCTGAAAATAAAGAAAGGTGAAGGTCTCATGAATGCTGACCTGCTCAGGGCCACAAAACCTTTCAACACTGCTCTTAGAAAAGAGAAAGTCAACAATTTCAGAAATGTATACTATTGCAGAGTGAAAGCAGCAACAAGCCATGGAATTGAAGAACGGGTTTAATTAACAACAAGAATCAGCATCTAATTACGCAACTGCTTGGAGTGAAATTGGTTGGAGTTTGAGGCCCTGACTTAGTTGGTCTTCTGTTGGCTCCCTCACTTATCATTTAATTTCTGTTTGGGTGTCATTTAAGGAAAGAAATGAAGCAATTCAGAGGAACAAAGAAGAAATTCAGGGAAACAAATCTTAAAAAAACAATTCAATTAAAATGAATTCACAAGAAGTTAATTAGCAGCACAAACAGGGCACTAATTAAGAAAAGGGTTAGAATGAAAACCTGCAGCCACTGCGGCCCTCTAGGACTGGAGTTTGAGAACCCTGGTTTACACAGTGTAGTTAGGGTAGACAGATAGTCTGAAGTGTTTGAACTGAACATTTTATAAGTTGATACGAGCGTTTTGAAAATTAGTAACAATCAGAAATTCAGTGCAAATAATCCAATTGAGGTGCACTGTGGTTGCCATAGTTGGTACAAATGTAAAGGATTATCTATACTTCTGCATCAAGCATACAGTGTATGTACAGCGTAGCCTGACAGTCATCTTCTCAAAAATGTGACTATGTGTCGCGTCAATGTGAACCCTATGCAAACCCTTAAAACTCTGATGGTCCAGTTTGGTAACTACATACTGTATTTCCTCAGATGTGCTTCCGTTCATCTTCCATTTTGGAAGTCAACAAACGTATGCAAAAATGGGAAAATATCTGGAGGACTAATACATTCACCCACAGAAGAGAATGTGTAGCAACAGGAGTGGTAATCCTGGAGGGCAAAACTACCTGCATTTTAATGGATCATTCACTTTTCTTGTGAACTACAAACACCACCATTTAATGTTCCAACACATGCCAATGGCATAAACTGCTTTTGATGGCATAGCCTATATGCATAGCTACAACATAGGTTCAACACAGAAGTACAAATCAGCTTTACGAAGGCCGTTAAAAAAAGAACTGTAGTCATCCAAACAAATAGTTATAAAAGCATGGCAAGTATTTTAGTATCTTCTCTAGACATGTGAAGTTGAATTCTGGTGGTTTCATACTTGTAATGTGAGACTGAAATTTCAAATGTTCATAGTTATGAGAAACCAATAACAACTTTTTCAGCATTGTTCAGGAGCTAATTCTGGATGGTATGCCCATTCATCAAATGACACATTCATGCTTCTTCAGTCTAAAGTAACTTAAAACAATATGTCCTGTTTAAAGTAATCCAGTTAATTTACAGTTCTTAGTCTTGATAGTGTAAATTGTAGTACTTGAACAACAAGAACATAAGAAGAATGGGCAAACTCCAGCCACACCAGTGACCAGTGTATGAATCAAACCCAGACCCCTTTGGCTACAAGATAGCAACACTAACCATTTTTATCAGTATAGTATGCTGATTTGAATTAATTTCTTTCCCTTTCCACATCTGTTTATGATGTCTAAAATTGATTATGTATTGTTTAGTGTTTGTGTCTGTGTGTTCTTTGAAACAATATTGCTCTACCAATATGACCCACTTACTTCTAGTTATGTGTAACATAGTCTGCTCCAACATATTTCTGATGTGCACTGCCTCCTTACATAAGTCTAAAATGACCCTGTATGCTGTACTGATACAGTACATTAGGCATAAGGTGATGCTAATAAACTTTTTTTTTTACTTATTAAAGTTTTTAAACGATGACTGTTTTTTATTACAAGGGTAAATCAAAAAGTAAATGCAACAGATAGGAGCTGCACCATTGTTGAAAAACACAGCATAGTGAGAGTTCTTTGGGCAGAGGGAGTGAACCCTGCTGAAATTCACAGAAGAATGATGGATTGTGCAGATCAGTAAGCTGTTTGGATACCCGTCTTGCTCAAACTTTACATTACACCAAGCCGTTGTGCACTATAACATGAACAGATCCACAGCTGATACCCAAGTGTGCAGCAACAGCAAACAACATAATCCATCAGTCTTCTCAGATGAAGACATTCACCATTTCGATGTGGGCTTGTGTTGATGGTCGACCAGATTAAGCTTCATTAGTTACATTTATTCTTCCTACTTTAAACCTTTCTAACCATTTGTAAACCTTTAATTGAGTCATGCTCTTTTCAGTTCTGTACTGAGCCAACATCCTTCTGTGAATTTCAGCAGATTTCACTCTGCCCAGAAAAATCTTGTTATGGTGCATTTATGGTGCAATCCCACAGCAGAGGATCCATGTTCATTTGACCTCATTTGACCTTGGCTTCAAAAAAACCAACAGCAGAGCAATATGCTGTGCATTGTTGAACTATACCCATAAGCCACTGCAAACATGTTCATTGTATCAGCTTCTATCCGTTGAGGTTACTGCATAATTTTCAAATTACCTTTACTTTTTGACTTACCCTCATACATGCACATTTAATGGTTCAATTAAATATTAAACATCTCTATATATAATCTTCATTTGGATCTTGATCTTTGTTTGTCCGCGAATGAATTAGAAGAAGAAGCACTAGATGGCAGTAGAGAGACAGCTAAAACATAGGCATTGCATTAAGAATCTCCTCCAGTCTTATATTACTGAAGACTGTAGTACTCCAGTCACACCTCAAAACACAGACATTCAAACTAAACAAATTGTTGTGCTTTAAATTAACTAGTCTTTATATATAATCTTCATTTGGATCTTGATCTTTGTTTGTCCGCGAATTCCACGCATGCGTAGACCACCTTCCAGTTTAGTACGTTGTTGTTACTCACGGATGTCAACAATGTGCCGGAATAACGAAAGGGGTTGTGGACAGTGTTACGCTGGTTAGCTCCTGAGGCCTGGTTAGAGAATGAGATTGCCGAAGATAAAAGGTACATGCCTACGTAACATATGAATGAAAGAAAGACAGTGGGTAAAATGAATGACAACGTAACAGCACGTTCTGGAAATTATTATTGTTACGTTGTAGCCGGCGAGTGCTGCGCGTCTCACAGTTGTACCGTGACTTGCTCACATGTCAGTGAAGTGATCCCTATTTATGCTTTAAAGAGCCTGGATACCTATGTGTCCCCCTTTTATAACCATTGCTCCGTGTATATTGCCTTACTCTTTGGATTGCCACAAAGCAACCTGCGAGATTGTAGAAAGGTTGAGAAGAGATTGTGAGAGGAAACGACAGCGTCGTGAAAACGAGACGGACTGTGAACGGAGAGAAGCAGAAATGCTCCTACACCACCACATAATTACTATTCGGACAGTGATTCCGAGTAGGCCGTTCCTATCGAATCAATGTCCAAGGGTTTTGTTTTGTAATTTTGTTTCCCTTATAAAAAATCATAATGCTGTGCGACGAAGGGCCCAGTTCACGACTGGCAGCCGCGTTTAAACAGGGAGCCCTTCACAGACAACTTTAACATGCACAATGTAGTTGGGTGCACATGGCTAGTGCATTACATATTTACTATCCGCTTATGCTGTATTTGTACAGATATGCTTTAATTTGCAATATCACTTTCTGAAATGTATGCCAAAAAATTGTAACCATGAACAAAAGATACAAGATGAATAGCTTCCAAAACAGAACTACACTTTATACAATTAGTTACAAGCACACAACCTTCTCATCATCTCTTTTCAAGTAGATGGCCTCTTGCAGCTTTGAAAAATCACAATCTAAAAACACTGCAGATGTTTTTTGTTCTGATGTGTTTTCAAGACTGAATGTCACAAACATTCTTTCTGCCCACTCAGATCCTTGTTGGAGTGTGTAATTATGTCCATCTACGATTCTAATGTCTTTCACTAAACAAAGCTACACATTTGAAATATTAGTCTTTCAATAAACCAAAGTTCTTTCTGACGCAACAGATGGAATTCCTCAGAATACTCTGCCTTTGCTCAGGTGTACTGTACTCTTAAAGCTGGATTTCTTTTAAATGTGTGAGACACTTTGTATTATTCAAAGCAAAATGTCAGAGATTTAATTTTCATCCACTTTTACTATCTTTTTTTTTCTTATTGTTTATACAAAAGGTACGGAGAGCTGCTTTGGAGGAACTTCTACATCAAGAATTCTTACAATACCAGAGGGAGCTGAGCCTCATGGGGAAGGCATTTTATCAGCAGAGGATTTAATTCATTTGAAAATCTTTCACCAGTTTTTAATGTGCAACTACCTGAAGCCCATGTTACTTGAATACATAACTAAAATATTTATTTTTCACTTTAATTAAAACAATGCATTAAACTTTTTATATCTTACACTGCACACTGAATGCTTTTTTTTATTAATGAAAGAACATACCCTCTGATGATAGGATAGTTAACATTTTAAGTAAAATATCCATCCATTCATTTTCTTCAGCTTGTTTTATGAAGTATCTTTTGTGGGGATTTGTAATCTGCTGTAATAGCAACAGGAGCAAAAAGGAAATGCATGGGGCACACTCATATATTCATTCACACAGAGCCAGCTTCAAGTTGCACTGCAACTTATCTTTACACCTATAAGGGAAGTTAAAGATTTCAACATGCAAACTCCACACAGAAGGAACCACAGATGGAAAATGAACCAGTGCATTAGGGCCATAAAGTCACCACACCCTTAAGGAAAACCATTAAAAAAAAATAAACATACTGTGATCTGCTCGTTGGATGTGAGCCGTGCAAGTAAGAATTTTACTGTACTCAGTACCTGTAACAATAAACTTTATTTGTTTGTTTCAGTCTAATCAAGAAGCAGAATTACAAACATGTGGATGGAATCATTTAGATTTTAAATCATAAAGGAATATACCCTAAAGTGGTATTTTTATATGTTACTCACCCCATGTAGTTTGTAGTGGAAAAAGTAAGTAAGAAAGACATTAACAATAAGACCCAATAGTGACCAACACTGGAAACAACCAAATGTTCTGTTACAACTTGTTAAACCTGCCAATTTGATTAAGACTTGCAGTTTAGCCCCATCTAGTAGGAATATCTTCTTGTCATATGATGTAATCAGGCAGTTAGTTTTAGTGTCATGAAGGCTACTGTTCATGTGCGTTGAAGCGCAGCAGTCGCAATCCGCTGTCATCTGCCTTTTCTCTATGTGCGTGTGATAGCATCATCTGTATGTATTACTTTACTTTAAATTTACCTTTCCTTTTATACACATTTGCAGATGGAATAATGTATATATAATGGAACAGTAATTTATATTTGAACAATAAGTTTGTTGTTTAATATAAAGCCACTTAGCACTTGGTATCTTTTTTCTCTATTTTAGGTTGACATATTTAATTCCAATAAACCTGTGCACAAACAATGGTTTATAGAGTTTGCCTGTCAAAGCATGTAATCTGCGTAGAGGCCAGGAGAGCAAACAATCTGAAAAACATCCATGGAAAACAGAGAAAATAATTTTGTAATTCGTTTCTCATAATTCATATGTTCGTTATCCATTCATGTGCTCAAAATGTGCAAAATGCATGCATTGTTTGCTAAATTATTAATACCGGAAAACCCAGTGCACAATATAAACAGGAAAGGCACATTCCTATAGTACAGTGCTTTTGAATTGAAAATCTACCTCTTCACTTCATTCATTGGTTAACAATCCTTTTCCCCCCAATGAATGCCATTGTTTGCCATTGTCCATTGTTGGTCCAAGAAAAACTAAGATTAAAATTTTCTCAGTCACCAGTACAACTACATAGGATAATTAACAAAAAAAAAATATAATTTTTTGGTTGAGCATTCCTTTAAGGTAAACACTGATTATTTTCATAGATATGCATTCACAGTTACCTGGATTTATTGTCACACACACGGGCATAGGGAGTGCCTCACTGATTTATGTCAAGGGAAACAAAGGGAAAAGTTTATTAAGGTGACACTAGACTAACCTCTACTCCGTTTCCTTTTCTGCAAAGGAGGAACACCTGACAGGAGAGCTTTCACACCACCTCCAAGAAATTGAGAGTAGCCCCGTCCCTTCCATCCACATCGCTATTTAAAGAACTCACCAACTGGCAGTTGGCATTCCTTTTGGAATCAGTTACCAACAAGGTCAGACCTCAACACAGCGGCTAACATTGTGATGGCTGCAAAAGCCTTTGTAACCATTTGGGCTGTTTTTTTTTTTATCTTGACTTAGACATTAAAAGGAGCATCCCTTGGGACCTCAAACCCCTGTTATTCTCTTTATTTGACAATATCTAAGAATGTTTCATTTCTTTTATTGTAGTATGCCCCTATTCTTTTTCAAATCATACTCTTTTAAGCACAGCAGTATTGTAGCCTTTGTTTTTTTGGTTTGATATACTTTACTAATTCCAGTGGGGAAATTGTCTTTTCACATGGCCTTTATTGTTAATGTCCTCCATTCTTATTTTCTGCCACAACAAATGAAACACAAGGAAAACATTTTTATTTGCTGGTTATTTCCTGGACTACATGAACATATTCATTTTTATTGTGCTTTCAGTATATCCATTTCCTTATCTGGAACTTGTGAAATGTTTTCAGGAAGCTGCTAGGCCAAGAAAAATTTTGCATCAAAAATGTATATATATATATAAGAAGATAACAGTTTCATGGTTATGTTAAAATAAATAATCTTCATACATTTTTCATTTAAGAGGTGAATTATTGAGAACTCCCATAAAACATTAGAAAACTGTTTTTGTTTAGCTAGGCAATTTAAGATTGCTTTGTTTAAAATTAAGTACTATGACATTTCATATATTTTATATAATTTCCTAATTTGTGTTACACATTATTTAATGTTCCAATAATAATGGCATTTACCATATTATTTAGAGTTCTACAAATAATTTAACATTATATTTTATTGAGTTCATATATGCTAATGAATCTTTACATAATGTACATTTATGAAGTACTTCATGTTCTGACAAAATTAACTCTTGTATTTTGCATATTAAAGGTATTTCAGACAACTGCAAGCTAAAAGCCAAATAAAAAAATAGTCTTTGTAATCCTTGATGGGCAAGCCAGGCTGACCATACAAAAAGTAGATAGATTTTGCTTATTTTACAAGAATGTCAGTTGCATGTGTCAGATCTGAAAGGTCAGATATGTTCTTAATGGCTTTATGATACATTTTGGAATTGCAAAGTGAATCTAAAATAAGACAGTGACAAGCAATGGTTTTAGAACTGGTGCATAAATTCTCTTACAGCTCTTCTGTCCTCTGTAAAAACACTGCCATGTCAAACCATGATGAAGAACATCAAAACATTTTCAGGCATGAACCTTTAGAAGATAATCTTTATTTCTTGTGATATACAGTACTGAACCTTTTAAACCATCCTAGCCTCTGGCAAGCTTTCTTGACCACACTGAATGTACTGATCTCCCGTGCTAGAGTGCTGCAGGTGGTGGTGCCCTAAGGTTCTCTAGTTGGAATTTACAGTATTATCTTGCCTTATAAGAAATATTCAGTACTTCCAAGATCAAGGTGTTCCAAATTTACAGCATTTCTCCAAGATTCACTTGGCTATTGAATAAATACAGTAACTTCCTTAATTTTAGTCAACAAATTAAAAAACAATACAAAACTGTGACTTGTAAGTTGATATGGTCATGCAGACATCGTTCTTTATCCTATCCTGACAACCTTGAATGGGAACCATTTAAGTACTGAAAAACACTTCATTTGGCAATATACGATACACAACATCTCCTCAAATTCTGTCTACTCATTTTTTTTATAACTGCTTTTTTCCAGTCATGGGCACAGGGAGCCACAGTGCATCCTTATAGCAAGACAAAGTCATGGACAGAAGATCAATTCAGAACCAGACATGCATAGGATTGGAGAACAGTTCATAACAGAATAATCACACATATATAAAAAACACACACTGAGCCCATTTGGCATCACCAATTAACCAATAAGAATGTAGTAGAGGAGGAGCACTGCTCAAACAAGAACTGCTCTATAGTCCAAGTGTTACATGGCATCTCTTGCCACTGCACCACCATGCTGCCATCATCTCTTTAAACCTGACAAAACTGACCTGACTACAAAAAATAACAGTTAATCCACATGATTCCTGTTGAGTATTTTGACAGGTTAATGACTGAATTTAAATGTGATACAAAAAAATAGTGGAAAACAGAACAAATAATATTTTTATTAAAGGTGTTTGTGTCTTGAAATAACAAAAAAAAAATTGCAACAGTTTCTACAGACTCTTGGAGTGTAAGCTAACTAGTCACCATATCAATGAGATATAAAACCATCCAGATTCTTCAGGTCTGATCATTTTCAGCTTCTGCACAAATAACTTGCTCTGACTGTCCTTCCAGTTTTTCCGCTCATAATACCAGGACATCTGGGCTATAGAATCTTCTTTTATTTCCCTGCAAACAGATAATTTAAGTTAACAATAAAACATAAAAATAACTACAATACTGCATAAAGAGGCAAACATGTAGAGGTATGCAGCAATGTGGCACGGTTTCTTGTTTACACAGCCCCACCTTCTTTGTAAATTAAAAAAAAAAAAAAAATCCTGTTGAGCTTCCAGTGAAACACAAACCCCTTTCAAAATCATGCAGAAGAAGATGTGAGCAACAGAGCAGGATTCTTGTAAAACTGGTCTCTTTGGGGTGGTGGCTCTTCTCTCTGCCAGAGGATGGCTACCTCCCCTGGGGGCTAACTCTTCACTTCAGAAAGGGCAGAGCTGCCACTTTCATATATGTAACACTGTTTTGGGCCTGTGCTGATAATCTAAGTAATTTCATATTTGCTATATGGATTTTTATTAATTTGCATTTTCCTCTAAGCTGCTGTTTGAAGGAACCTAAAACAGCACTACAAATTTCATCGATTTATCGGACTATTAACATTGCAAAAAATGTTGATGTTATATTAAGAAAAATGTCAGTGACTGTAAGGGAAAATATGACTTGATGAGAATAGTATAAAATTCCTTAGCGTTGCATTTTATTCCAAAAAAACATGTAAAAATCATTGCATTTTTTTGCCATGAAAAATTACTTTTTTTTTTTTTAAATCTCAAAGTATAATAATGATACAAATAATAATAGTAATGATGAATAAAATAATAATAAGAAATGAACAATAATAACAGTAATAATAATACTACTACTAATAATGTCAAAACAGTATATAATCTCAAAATGAGTACTTTGTGTGAAAAACCTTAAAGACACAATCCAATGTCACAGTCGGGACAATAATACCATGTTTCTTTTCGGATTTTCTTTCCAGATGTGTTAGTTTTTAAACAGCACACAGCACAGGTACAAGCTGGATTCTGTTTTTTTTTGTTGGAGGTATATAATCAATAAAACGTCTACCAAGAAGATGCTCTGGATTGATCCGCGATGTGCTGGGTCGACTGCATCTCTTTAGGAGTAATGTGGACGGTAGATGTGCAGCAATAATTTGTTTTACAAGCTGGCATGTAAACTTTTCATGAGATACAGTTTTGCCAGCTTTTCGTTTGTATAAAACAAATGCATTCCAAATGAACTCTTCCATCAGATGGCAAAATATCTTTTTGTAGTATTTCTTTTGTTGCTTCTGCATAACGTAACAGAAAGTCAATTCCTGATCCACACAATCCACGCTGCCCATTGTGCTATTGTAGTCGAGCATAGCACAAGGTTTCGTAACCTGCTAGTTAGTTGCCTTTTCCCTGTACAGTGCTGAGAAGACAAACATCTTTCTTGTATTTCCATTTCAGCACAAGCACTTTACCCTTTTGCCAAGCTAATCTACTAGCGCACCTCACTGTAATTCAGCTCTGCTAATTGGTTGGGATGCACTGTTCCATATGCGTCAGTCTTTCTTTGCAGCAAGATGTCAAATAGCTCTGGCGAATTATACAAATTGTCTATGGTTACACAGTAACCTTGATCCAGCAAAGCATCTATCAAAGTCAGCACCGATGACTTAGCAATACCGTACTGAATTCTAGTTCTAATCAGGAAAAAGTTTAAATTTACATAAGATTGAATAATACATAAATATGCTGCCAAAAATACATGCAGAAACACATTATTCAAAGGTAAAAATGAAGTCATTGTGTAGCAAAACTAACAGCCTGTATAATAAGAGTGTAAAAATAAGAATATTTGAAAACAGTAAAAGTGTACAAGATATAAACAATGGTGTTTTAAAACTAAACCTTCTCTGAGTTGATAAAATTTGCCAAAGCTTATCTGGCATATGAAGTCTTTTAACAAGTTACAACCAGAGCCATATACAAAAAAAAGCTGTCAAAAGCTGTATCTGCTCACTGTATGAGAAATGTCAACTGTCTGATGAACTCGGAAACTGAAAAAACAATGTTCACGCACCAGTAACTATTACGGTATATCTGACACCATCCTAAATTTAGCCTTGTCTTTCAAGATTTGCAGCACTTACTTGTAAGAAGAAAAAAAAACTTGCTTCTACTGCAACAGTTTTATTTTTTGCTTTCATAAAAAATAAAAAGATTCTCTGTACATAAAAAAATTAAAGTGGAATCAGTACAGTTTGCACTGTGGTAATATTGCTTGTGAATGAACAAAAATATTAAATGTTGTCAATAACCAATTCTTTTTCTTTTTTATAACTTAAAATTGTATTAAAATGAATAAATTAAATTAAAAATGCAGTCAGTTGATAGTGGGTGTTGTGCAGGACCAACATAATAAATGTGCAACATGAGTTTCCAGTTGAGTGCAACTAGCTGGAGTGGGCAGTCAAGGAATAACATCCAGGACTAAACTAAACTAATCTCAGACCCTTGTCGCCACTTTTAAAGTTAAAAGAACAACACAATCCAGGTGACCTTTATCTGACCTGTTATTTATCATACTTTTGTCTTAGGAATAGTGTGAAACTGCATGTTAACTGGGGTAGCTAAAATGAGCACTGGAGACTTTTAAAACCCTCTTTAAATGAGGATTTTAAAGTTCTTGTAAAAGCAAAAGGGCAATCAGAAATATGGAAGTTTTTTCTCATTATCTTTATTGAGAAAGGAAATCAGCCCTTACTAGCTGTGATGAATGCTTAATAGTTCTGGCATACAGCAAAAGTAAGTTAGGGATCTCGGGTTTAACAGTGACTGGGAGCTAGAGAAGTGTATAAAAATCTGTTCTTAGCATAATGGTTGATTGAAGAGCAGAGGGGTGTAATATAATATATTCAAAAATGTGTAGTGAAGTCATGCATCTAAGAAGCAAAAGCCTGTCAGTTTTACTAATGACAATACAAGTTAACAATTCTAAAATATGAAGAGGCACAGGCAGAATCAATCCTGGCAGTGATATACTGAAAGGGATTTGTAAAACACCGCAATATTAGTAGTGAACCTGGAGTGACAAAAATCTGAAATAAAAACAAATAACATTTGATTTGCCTTTTATGAGGATGTTGTTAAATACTGTACATCTGAATTATATTCAAATAATGACATTCAATTAGACAGTCCTATTTTGAAATAACTTTGGCTTGTGAAAGCAGTCAAAGTAGAGGTCAATGAAGAAATACTTCAACAAATAACCCCAATTTCAAGGAGCAAAACTAAAAGCCTGAAGCAAATTTAATGTATCATCAAATAGAATATTCTAGAGTGGAAAAAAGTTTTTATTTGCAATAGTCATAAACACATTGACATAAAAACATGTCAAATAATAAGAGCTGTGTGGCTTGTTGGATTATGATATGGAGACAAATTCAATACTCTAATCAGACTCAGTCTATGGTAAGCTGAAGTATTTTACAGTATTTTCTTATTTCCTTATTGCTCTCTCACTAGCCTTATTGGTAGTCACTAAATACTTTCAATCAGTGGTACAGTGTTCCTTTGATTTATTATTTTTTTTCTTATTTTCTGGCATTGCCTTGCCTTTCTTAGGTGTCTTGGTTTGATTTCTGTCTTGTGTTAGACTCAGGTTAGTGAGGCAAATTTGATCAAGAATGAATGAATGGATGGACAGACAGAAAACTTCTGTAGCCTCCTTAGCATTACATTTACCACCCAAAAAACAAGTAACAACAAGAAAAAAATAACTTGCAATAGAAATACGTAAATACCAAAATGCCATCATAAATAAAGTAGAAAAGGTATGCCTAGTGTCCTCTATTGAACTGATGTAGATTTAGTACATATCCTTCATGTGATATGTTTTGAAATAGTCACCAAAGCACAGCCCAGCATCACAATAAAAGCAGTAAAGGCCTGTTTCTTTAGACATTTCTATTGTAATGTTTTTTCTGTTGCTTGCACAAGAGCACTTCACTGTGGATGTGAAGTTTAAATCCCCATGTCTGAATCAATTTCCACCACATCCAAAGCTATGCATGTCAGGTTCATAAGCTGAAGTAGAAAGTTATGTAGTCTTAGGAACTCAACCAGCAATGATTGAGCATGCTAACTAGGGCTGATGTCTTCCCTCTCCTTGGTGCTAATGGAATAGGCTGCAGCTTCCCAGTATTGCAGTAAGAAAGTTAATCAAATGGAAGGAGGAAAACCACAGACCAGTGTAAAAAGTTTGGAAAGCAATTTGAAATACAGAAATATTTCTGCAAGCATCAGTCGAAGAAATCCACAACAAGAGAAGAGAGAACACCAAAAGCCTCTCTAGCTAGCATTTTGAAATATATTTTTAAGACAAAAGTCTTAGAGTAACGTTTATGAAAGAGGGTTAGGTCTACTATCAGAATATTAGAAATACACTCCAAAAACTTTATAAATGCTTAGCTGTCATAAATGGCATATGTATTTAGTTCACTGTAAGAACTAACAAGGCTTTATAAATTTGATGTTTCTTAAAGATTGCATTAATGAGAAATTGTTTTAGCAAACAGTGCATTGTATAACAAGCTCCTCTCAAATCATTTAAAACTGGATTGGGTTTTAATTTAATGCCATTATCCAAAATAGAAGCCGTTTAATTAAATTCCATAATAATATTAAATATCATGTTACAGTTAAAACTATCTATCCATCCATCCATCCATTATCCACCGCTTATCCGAGGTCGGGTTGCGGGGGCAGCAGCCTAAGCAGGGAAGCCCAGACCTCCCTCTCCCCGGCCACCTCCTCCAGCTCCTCTGGGAGGACCCCGAGGTGTTCCAGGGCCAGCCGGGAGATATAATCCCTCCAGCGTGTCCTGGGTCTGCCCCGTGGCCTTCTCCCAGTGGGGCATGCCCGGAACACCCCGCCAGGGAGGCGTCCAGGGGGCATCCTAACCAGATGCCCGAACCACCTCAACTGACTCCTCTCAATGCGGAGGAGCAGCGACTCTACTCCGAGTCTCTCCCGGATAACTGAACTCCTCACCCTATCTCTAAGGGAAAGTCCAGCCACCCTGCGGAGAAAACTCATTTCGCCCGTTTGTATCTGCGACCTTGCTCTTTCGGTCACTACCCAAAGTTCGTGGCTATAGGTGAGGGTAGGAACGTAGATCGACTGGTAAATCAACAGCCTCGCCTTTTGGCTCAGCTCTCTCTTCACCACGACGGACCGTTGCAGAGCCCGCACCGATCCGTCTGTCAACCTCCCGCTCCATTCTTCCCTCACTCATGAACAAGACCCCGAGATACTTTAACTCCTCCACTTGAGGCAGTACTGTGCTCCCAACCCGGAGACAGCATGCCACCCTTTTCCGGCTGAGAACCATGGCCTTGAATTTAGAGGTGCTGACTCTCATCCCCACTGCTTCGCACTCGGCTGCAAACCGCTCCAGTGAGAGCTGGATGTCACTGTCTGATGAAGCCAACAGAACCACGTCATCTGCAAATAGCAGAGACGAGATTCTGAGGTCACCGAACAAGACCCCCTCCCCTCCTTGGCTGTGCCTAGAAATTCTGTCCATATAACTTATGAACAGAATCGGTGACAAAGGGCAGCCCTGGCGGAGTCCAACCTCAACAGGAAACGAGTCCGACTTATTACCAAGCTCCTGCTCCTCCTGTACAGGGACTGGATGGCTCTTAACAACGAGCCTTGTACCCCGTACTCTTGGAGCACACCCCACAGGATGCTTCGAGGGACAAGGTAGAATGCCTTCTCCAAATCCACAAAACACATGTGGACTGGTTGGGAAAACTCCCATGCCCCCTCCAGGATCCTGGCCAGGGTGTAGAGCTGGTCCAGTGTTCCACAGCCGGGATGGAATCCGCATTGTTCCTCTTGAATCCGAGATTCAACCATCGACCGAACTCTCTTCTCCAGCACTCCTGAATAGACCTTACTGGGGAGGCTGAGGAGTGTGATCCCCCTATAGTTGGAGCACATCCTCCCACATCATCCTTTTCTTAAAAAGGGGAACCACCACCCCGTTTTACCAATCCAGAGGCACTGCCCCTGATGTCCATGCGATGTTGCAGCCCCACAACATCCAGAGCCTTGAGGAACCCAGGGTGAACCTTGACCACTCCAGGGGCCCTGCCACCTCGGAGCTTTTTTAACTACCTCAGCCCCTGTTTTGGACGGGCCCCCCCCGGAGTCCTCCAGCTCTGCTTCCTCTAAGGAAGACATGCTGGTGGGATTGAGAAAATCCTCGAAGTATTCCTTTCACCAGTCAATAACGTCTACAGTTGAAGTCAGCAGGGCCCCATCTCCACTGTACACAGTGTTGGTGGAGCACCGCTTTCCCCTCCTGAGGCGCCTGACGGTTTGCCAGAACCTTCTCGGTGCCGACCGAAAGTCATTTTCCATGGCTTCCCCAAACTCCACCCATGCACGAGTTTTTGCCTCTGCAACAGCCAGTGCTGCAACACGCTTGGCCCGCCGGTAACCCTCAGCTGCCTATGGAGTCCCACTGGTCAGCCAGACCCGATAGGACTCTTTCTTCAGCTTGACGGCCTCTCGAACCTTAGGTGTCCACCACCGGGTTCGTGGATTGCCGCCACGAGAGGCACCGACAACCTTGCGGCCACAGCTCCGTTCTGCTGCTTCGACAATGGAGGCTTGGAACATGGCCCATTCAGACTCAATGTCCTTCGCCTCCCTCGGAATGAGGTTGAAGTTCTGCCGGAGGTGGCAGTTAAAGATCTTTCTAACCAGTTCCTCCGCCAGACGTTCCCAGCAGACCCTCATTATTCGTTTGGGTCTGCCTGGTCTGTCCGGCAGCCTCTCCCGCCATCTGATCCAACTTACCACCAGGTGGTGATCAGTTGACAGCTCAGCCCCTCTCTTCACCCGAGTGTCCAAGACATAAGGTCGCAGATCTGATGACACGATTACAAAGTTGATCATCGAGCTGCGACCTTGGGCATCCTGGCACCAAGTGCACTTATGGACACCCTTATGCTCGAACATGGTGTTCGTTATGGACAATCCATGACCAGCACAGAAGTCCAACAACTGAACATCACTCGAGTTTAGATCAGGGAGGCCGTTCCTCCCAATCACGCTTCTCCAGGTTTCACTGTCGTTGCCGACGTGAGCGTTTAAGTCTCCCAGCAGGACGATAGAGTCCCCAGAAGCTGCACCTCGCAGCGCATCTTCCAGGGACTCCAAGAAGGCTGGGTACTCTGAACTGCTGTTCGGCGCATAAGCGCAAACAACATTCAGAGTCCTTCCCCCAACTCGAAGGCGTAGGGAAACAACCCTCTCATCCAACGGGGAGAAACCCAACGTACAGGCCTCGAGCTGGGGGGCCATAAGCAAGCCCACCCCTGCCCAACGACTCTCACCCACAGCAACTCCAGAGTGGAACAAAGTCCAGCCTCTCTCAAGAGGAATGGTTCCAGAGCCCAGACCATGTGTAGAGGTGAGCCCGACTATATCTAGCCGGTACCTCTCAACCTCTTGCACCAGTTCAGGCTCCTTCCCCACCAGAGAGGTAACATTTCATGCCCCAAAAGCCAGTTTTAGAAACCGAGGGTCGGAACGCCAAAGTTCCCGCCTTCGGCTACCACCCATATCACACTGCACCCAACCCCTATGGCCTCTCTTGCAGGTGGTGGGCCCACAAGAGAGTTAAAACTACAGTTTGTAATTCAGACATTGAAATTCTGGCTGTCAGAATTCATCTACATTATTTGCTCAGGGAGATCAATTACATCATCCTTATTAATGCATATATTCCTTCCATCCATCCATTATCCAATCCGCTATATCCTAACTACAGGGTCACGGGGGTCTGTTGGAGCCAATTCCAGCCAACACAGGGCGCAAGGCAGGAAACAAACCCCGGGCAGGGTGCCAGTCCACCGCAGGGCACACACACACACCCACACACCAAGTACACCGTGCCACCCTGCTTATATTCCTCTCTCTGCAAATGGGGACCTAGCAATGGAAATGATTCACTCTGTCAACAACACTTTAATGTTACTTCAACCATGTGACTTTGGAACAAAGTATAGCAAATTTGTATAATTTTTGACAAGTTCCATTTGAGGAAATAACAAACTGGACCTGCTCTATTCAAATGCTAAAGATGCCTTTAAGTGTAATCTGCTGGCTCCTTTAGGCAAATCTGACCATGATCTGATTCATCTTATTCCCAGCTACAAGCCTGTTATTAGATGGCAACCTGTTACCACCAGAATAATGAGAAAATGGAGCCTGTATGCTGAAATAGCTTTGAATGACTGCTTCCGAATGACAGACAGGGAAATGACGTGCGAGACAAATGAGGACAATATTAAGAGACTCTGTCACCGCATCACAGACTATATTAACTCTGTTGACACAATAGTACTCAGAAATACATTGCGTTGCCTCCTAAACATCAAGCCCTGGATTACTAAGGAACTAAAAGGTCTCCTTAATGAGAAGAGAGCATTCAAATACGGTGACAAAGAGGTTCTGAAGGACACACAGTTTGGTTTAAATAAAGAGCTGAGAGAAGTAAAGTATACTTACAAAGCTAAAATAGAAAACAAACTCACTCATAATAACATGAAGGATTTCTGGAATGCATTGGCGATAATTACTTGACTCGAGCAATCCCGGGTTCAGGTGCTAGAAAGGGACGTGGACAAAGCTAATGCCCTGAACCAATTTTTTTAAATTGATTTTCCCTCCCACTTCCACCCTCGTCCATTGACCAGTCTCCCCACACCATCCCTACTACATCAACAACTCCTACCACGTCAGCTGGCTAGTGACAAGTCCATCCCTGACCACCATTGAAGACCAAATAAGGAGACAACTAAGGAAGCTACACACAGGAAAAGGTGCAGGACCAGATGGAGTCAGTCCTAGAGTTCTCAAGGCCTTTGCTGATAAACTTTGTGGTGTCCTCTGTCACCTGTTCAGTCTGTCCCTAAGGCTTCAGAAAGTTCCACTGCTGTGGGAAACATCCCTGCATTGTTCCTGTTCCAAAAAAGGCAGGCTCCTCCTCACCTAATAACTCCAGACCAGTGGCACTTACATCTTATATCATAAAGACTTTTGAGAGACTGGTCCTGGACTACATGAGTCCTCTTGTGGTAGATCACCTGGACCCACTGCAGTTTGCCGATTGGACAAAGATTGGAATGGAAGATGAAATTATCTATCTGCTCCACAAGGCTTTTTCTCACCTGGGCAAAGCTGGCAGTATTGTGAGGATTATGTTTTTTTTAATTTCTCCAGGACCTTCAATCCAGCCATTCCTGTTAAGGGGTAAACTCAGAGATATGCAGGTGGATGAGCCTATGGTGTCCTGGATAAAGAACTATCTGTCAGGCAGACCACATTTGTGAGACTCAAGGAATGTGTTTCTTATACGGATGTGAGCAACACTGGACCACTACAAGGAACAGTCCTGTCTCCTTTTCTCTTCACTCAGTACACCTTGGACTATAAATAAAACACTAAGTCATGTCACTTGCAGAAATTCTAAGATGATTTTGCACTTAATGGGGTGTATTGATAAAGGGATGAGACAGAGTATAGGAATCAGGTGGGGAAGTTTGTTTCTTGGTGCAAAGAGAATTGTCAGGTCAGGTCATGTCAGGTTGGGGAGCATGCACTGGTGCAGCTCATTGCCACACCCACCACATGATGAAACAGCTCAGGATCCTTGTTGGCAACCCCCATGCAGACATGCGGTCCAATTCCACCCTCCGGAAATGATCATCTATCTGCCGTAGCCAGGTGTTATGTGGGCATCCTCTTGGCCTATTCCAGCTGCTCGGGACCTCAACAATGAGGATCCTGTGAGTTGGATCACCCTTGGGGAATTGCACCACATGGTCATAGTACCGTGACTGACGCTGCCTCACAATGCAAGTAATGTGCCTCATTCGGGACTCCATGAGCAACTGCTCATTCGACACAAAGTCAAACCAGTGGTACCCAAGGATTCTCCGAAGAGACAACGTACCGAAGGAGTCCAGTCTTCGTCTCAGGTCACTGGATAACATCCAAGTCTCACAACCATATAGCAAGACAGGAACCACCAGGGCTCTAAAGTCTTGGACCTTCGACCTCTGCCGTAATTTGCGTTTGCACTCCATGAGAATCCTCAGTGCCAGAATGTGGTCGATGGTAAACTTCTTAGCTGAAAACCAGATTGCTGCAGTCACTGGTAGGTGAGCAAGTGATCATGGATCCTATTGAGGATGACTCTATCAAGGACCTTACGCAGCACTGAGAGCAGTGTTATCCTCTAAGTTGTCGCAATTCGTGCGATCAACCTTCCCTTTCCATATAGGGATGACAAGTCCCATTTTACAGTCAACAGGAATGAAGCCCATCCTCAAATGGAAACAAAGATTGCTTGCAATGCCAGGAGGACATCCTTACCACCAGCCTGGAGAAGTTTGCCCCAGATCCCTGCAGCCTTTACTACCCTCAGCTGGTTCACCACCTGTGCAATCTCAGTGAGAATGGGTGGTTCACAGCTAATTGGAGGATCAGCCTCAAGAACAGTGGACCTAGAGATATCAAATGTCCTAGCCAGAGGATAAGCTTTAAAGAGCTGCTCAAAGTAGCCAGCCCAGCAGGACAACTTCAGTCTCATCCGTAGGGACTGCTCCATCAACCGCTCTGAATGCGACTCTCTGAGGAACAGATTCGGATGTGCGTAATGCTTTGATTCCTCTGTAAGCAGGACGTGGGACACTAGACCATAGATGGTATGTCACTTGCTCACAGATTCCTCTAACAAACGCCTCCTTATCTGCCCTCAGAGCCCTCGCAGCTGTCCTTCTCAGTTCCCAGTACAGACTGAAGTTGCCATCAAGCCATGTGCTGTGACTCCTCTCAATGATATCAAGAGTGCCCTGCAAAATAAAACACTTCCTTCTGGGAACATTGGTAACACCAACACAACCCTCAGTAACCTTCAAGGTCATGGAAGGTCTATCACATCACATTAGGATCAGCAGTCACACTCAAGTCTGCAAGTTCTTCACATAAACTGTGTGCAAACTGTTTGGGTTAAAATCAGCAAAACCAATGACTTTTTCCGCACCAAAGAGTCTTTATGTACGGTCAATATTCAATGAGAGGATGTAGAGGTGGTCCACTACTACAAGTACTTGTAGATTCACATTAATGACTGGTTGGACTGGTCTTGGAATCAAGGTTATTATAGTTAACGAAAACTAAAATCAAAACTGAAACTATTATTAAAAAAACATTTTCGTAAACTGAAATAAAATAATTAACAAAACTGAAATGAAAACTAAAATTAAACGAAACTATTAAAGTAGCTGGAAAGACTAACTGAAATAAAATAATAATTTACTAAAATATTTTTAGTTTTCCTTTTTGAATGAATATTCTTGCCATTAGTCTTTAACCCTTGTAACTTTTAACTCTTAAAACAGAAAATCATCCACCAAGAGCTGCCCGCATATATTTATCCAGTGAACAGTGGAAGGTGATGGAGGGCAGGTGTTCACACAGCATTTGTGGTGATAGAGCAAGCTGAATGCGGGCACGTAAAGAGTGTGAAATAGAAAGCAATTTACGTGCCGCCTTTCTTTGCGCTTGTTGCATATCAAGATGTAATTCAAACAACTGAAATTGGAATGTGCTGGCCAACAAAACCTTTACCATATGGACAAAAAAATCACGAGTGAGTAACATTTCAGTTTATTTCTCAGGGGACTGCTTCTTGTTGACAGTAATTCACCTGCCACTTCACACAGGAGAAATCATTTTTACTTTATCATATACGAAGTATATAGAAAGTATTGTAATCATAAAAAAATTCAACCTCCAGATTTTGATGAATCTTGACGTTACAGTTTTTTTTTAATTATCTCTGTGTGCGTGTGCACGTGTGTGTGTCTGTGTGTGTGTAAACACAACAACTCAAAAATTCAACGAGATAGATGGATGAAATTTGGCATGTGGTTGTTACACCAAAATTGTAGATTTGTATTAACTGTTGGGCCAAATCCATCAACTGAAATTGGTATGTTACCTGAACACATACTCGATTTTTTTTTTTTTATTCATGCAGCTGCAGAGTCCGATTTATTCAACTTTACTTTAATAATAATTGTTCAATATATTATTAATTTGATTTGCTGTTTATGGTTCTTTAATGTAAATAATATAAAAATATAATCATTGTCTTACGGTTTACTCCTCAAATATCCATCCCCATATCTGAGTATACAAGAAAGTCTAGGGGAGACCACTCCTGATTTTTGAAAATAAAACAGCACTGATCGAAAGACTTCATACAAGATCAGCATATTGTTACTGACCAATCACTTTTGCTTTAAAAACATCGTTTAACAATGAAGTGATATAAACAAAGGTAGGTAGGCAAAGGGAGTCTGCCAAGTGATGAAAAACTAAATATACTAATGGGTTTTTGTATTTATTCAATATTTACTAAATTATCTTTTTTAGTTCAAATTCACAACTCAAAATACCTGATATTGTTAAAATAATCCATTAGCAGAATTATATTTTAAAATATTTGTCCTATTTTTTTTCCAAAGTTTTTCTCTCTCTCTCAAAATAGATAGTTGAAATATCATATTCTTTTTGTTCTTAACATCAGCCATATCATACCTATTGCATACCAGGGATTTTTCCTGCCTTACATCCAAACTTGCTGGGGTAGACTCCCGGTTTCCTGTGATCCTGCTCTGGATAAACACGTTTATATAATGTATACTATTGTTCTTAATCTCAGATGCTGTCTCTACCATTTTGTGCCCATCCATACACCTCTTACCTGCTCTTACACTGCTCATTAAGGGTTTACCATTTTTTTACATGGGCTATTCAAGTCTCACCACCTCTAACCTTCATACTACATGCTTGTTTTTCCTTGTTTCCCTCAATACAGCTAGGTGGGATCTCCTTACTCATTCATACATAAGACCCCTTTTCTTCCTAAGCCCCCATGATTTTCATGATCACACCTGACAGAACACAGTAGAATCTGTTTTCTGATTTTTGATATCTTTTCAAGCCTGCAGGTGGCAAAATTCTGTCTATAAATTGTATGTGCCTGAGATGGAATCAGAGATCAGTATGGCTGGTAGAAAATAAAGCCCAGTATGGGAGATTTTTGAATGAAATATTGATGGCACTCATTCTAAGCTCATGAGTGTTCTTGGAACAGGAAATGCTGTGTGCTGTAGACATTTTGAGTAAAAAACCCTAAACTTAAAATTCACCTAAATTTCATTACAAATTGGCCCATTTTGGGCAATAAAAAAAGAAAAAAAGTGCCAACAGCCAGCGCACATTTGTTCAGTACAAATGACATAGAAAATATTTTAAAAATTATAAAATTGTGTAAAATTGGTCATATTCAATATCTGGTTTTGATTATTCTTGTTTTTATCAGACAAAAACAAAACCAGATAGTAAACTAAGTAGTGTGGTAAGCTTCCACTAACATTAAACTCATATCCAGAGTCGTTAAGTGTACGGTTCTGTCTGATTGAGAGACAAAACTAAACTTCGTAGTGCTTCATGCCATAATTACTAAAACTAAAACTGAAACTAATACATCCTCTTCTTCTTCTTCTTTCGGCTGCTCCTGTTATGGGTCACCACAGCAGATCATCTTCTTCCATATCTTTCTGTCCTCTGCATCTTGTTCTGTTAGACCCATCATCTGCATGTCCTCTCTCACCACATCCATTAACCTTCGCTTAGGCCTTCCTCTTTTCCTCTTCCCTGGCAGCTCTATACTTAGCATCCTTCTCCCAATATACCCAGCATCTCTCCTCTGCATATGTCCAAACCAACGCGATCTCACCTCTCCGACTTTGTTTCCCAGCCGTCCAACTTGAGCTGATCCTCTAATGTACTCATTTCTAATCCTATCCATCCTTGTCACACCCAATGCAAATCTTAACATCTTTAACTCTTCTACCTCCAACTCTGTCTTCTGTTTTCTGGTCAGTGCCATTGTCTCCAACCCATATAACATAGCTGGTCTCACTACCATCCTGTAGACCTTCCTTTTCACTCTTGCTGATATCCGTCTGTCACAAATCACTCCTGACACTCTTCTCCACCCATTCCACCCTGCCTGCACTCTCTTTTTCACCTCTCTTCCACAATCCCCATTACTCTGTAGTGATGATCCCAAATATTTAAACTCATCCACTTTCGCCAACTCTACTCCTTGCATCCTCCCCATTCCACTGACCTCCCTCTCATTTATACACATTCTGTCTTGTTCCTATTGACCTTCATTTCTCTCCTCTCTAGAGCATATCTCCACCTCTCCAGGATCTCCTCAACCTGCTCCCTACAGATCACAATGTCATCAGCAAACATCATAGTCCACGGGGACTCCAGTCTAATCTCGCCTATCAACCTGTTCATCGCCACTGCAAATAAGGGCTCAGAGCCGATCCCTGATGTAATCCCACCTTCACCTTGAATGCTTCCATCACTGCTACCGCAGACCTTACCATGGTCACAGTTCCCTTGTACATATCCTGTTCAAATCTTACATACTTCTCTGCCACTCCCGACTTCCTCATACAATACCATAGATCCTTTCGAGGCACCCTGTCATATGCTTTCTCCAGGTCCACAAAGACGCAATGCAACTACTTCTGACCTTCTCTATACTTCTCCTTCAACACCCTCAGAGCAAACATCGCATCTATGGTGCTCTTTCCTGGAATGAAACCATATTGCTGCTCACTAATCATCACCTCACTTCTTAACCTAGCTTCCACTACTCTTTCCCATAACTTCATGCTGTGGCTCATCAATTTTATCCCCCTGTACTTACAACAGTCCTGCACATCCCCCTTATTCTTAAATATCGGCACCAGTACACTTCTTCTCCACTCCTCAGGCATCCTCTCACTTCCAAGATTCCATTAAACAATCTGGTTAAAAACTCCACTGCCATCTCTCCTAAACACCTCCATGCTTCCACAGGTATGTCATCTGGACCAACGGCCTTTCCATTTTTCATTCTCTTCATGGCTGTCCTTACTTCCTCCTTGCTAATCCGCTGCACTTCCTGATTCACTATCTCCACATCATCCAACCTTCTCTCTCTCTCATTTTCTTCATTCATCAGCCTCTCAAAGTACTCTTTCCATCTGCTCAATACACTATCCTCGCTTGCGAGTATGTTTCCATCTTTATCCTTTATCACCCTAACCTGCTGCACATCTTTCCCAGCTTGGTCCCTCTGTCTAGCCAATCGGTACAAGTCCCTTTCTCCCTCCTTAGTGTCCAACCTCTCATACAACTCATCATACACCTTTTCTTTAGCCTTTGCCACCCCTCTCTTCACCTTGCGCCTTATCTCCTTGTACTCTTGTCTACTTTCTGCATCTCTATGACTATCCCACTTCTTCTTTGCCATCCTCTTCCTCTGTATACTCTCCTGTATTTCCACATTCCATCACCAGGTTTCCTTTTCCTCCTTCCTCTGTCCAGATGTCATGCCAAGCACCCTTCTTGCTGTCACCCTTGCTACATCTGCTGTAGTTTCCCAACTGTCTGGTAATTCTTCATACCACCCAGTGCCTGTCTCACCTTCTCCCTAAACTCAACCTTGCAGTCTTCCTTTTTCAACTTCCACCATTTGATCCTTGGCTCTGTCCTCACTCTCTTCCTCTTCTCGATCTCCGACATCATCCTACAGACCACCATCCTATGCTGCTTAACTACACTTTCCCCTGCCACCACTTTGCAGTCTTCAGTCTCCTTCAGATTGACTCTTCTGCATAGGATGTAATCTACCTGTGTGCATCTTCCTCCACTCTTGTACATAACCCAATGTTCCTCCCTCTTCTTAAAATACGTATTCACCACAGCCATGTCCATCCTTTGACCTTCTTCATTCCTCTCCTTGACACCATGCCTACTCATCACCTCCTCGTCTCCTCTGTTCCCTTCACCAACATGTCCATTGAAATCAGCTCCAATCACCACTTTCTGTCCCTTGGGTACACTGTTCATCACTTCATCCAACTCACTCCAAAAATTTTCTCTTTCATCCATTGCACACCCAACTTGTGGGGCATATGCACTAACAACATTCATCATCACACCTCCAATTTCCAGCTTTAAAATCATCACTCTGTCTGACACTCTTTTCACCTCCAAAACACTCCTGGCATACTGTTCCTTCAGAATAACTCCTACTCCATTTCTCCTCCTATCTACACCAAGATAGAACAATTCGAATCCACCTCTAATCCACCTGGCCTTACTCCTCTTCCATTTAGTCTCTTGCACGCACAATATATCAACCTTCCTTCTCTCCATCATATCTGCTAACTCTCTCCCCTTATCAGTTATACTGCCAACATTCAAAGTTCCTACCAATATGCGGAAAACTGAAACTAATACATATAAAAATAAAATAGACATGTCTCTGTGAAATAAAAACTAAACTAAAACTAAAATTACACGATGAAGGAAAACTAAAACTAAACTGAATTTCCAAGTAAGGTCAGAAAAAATCTAGAAATAAAAACTAATATAAAAAGTCAAAACTATAATAAGTTTGCTTGGAATACAGATGAACTATGTAAGAAAGGGAAGAGCAGCCTCTTTTTTCTCAGGAGACTGTTTCTTTATCGTGGGCAGTGACATCATCCACACCTTCTGTAACTCTGTGATGGCCACAGTGATTTTCTATGCCATGGTGTGCAGGGCTGGTAACACCACTTGAAGAGAGGGCTACCGAATCAACAGATTAGTTAAAAGGGGAAGCTCAGATATAGGATGCACTCTGGACCCCAGGAGATAGTAGCAAAGAGAAAATTAAAACAAAACTGAGTGTCATTATGAATAATGCTGCACATCCTCTTTCTGACTCACTAACACTGACTACTTTCAGCCAACAAATTATTCAGCAGAAGTGTGTCAAAAATGCTTCTGGGGCTCCTTTATACCAACAGCAATACATCTGCATAATGTAGCAGTGTGACTGTGAAAGCCAAGTCAGAACTTTTCTTTCTTTTTAATTTTCTTGCGTTATAGTAATTCCATTGTGTGTTCAGACCAGAGTGTGTGTGTATATTTGTTTATCTATCTACTTATGTATTTATTTTGATTTAAAAAGATTCTGTAAAAAGCCAAATTTCTCCCTGGGGATAAAGTTCTATCTATCTGGGACAACAGTTTTATTATCAATTGGTTGAATACAGTAACACTATAAATTATGAATTTACCTTTTAACTCGACCTACTAAATTTACTTCAGTTTAATAGTTTTGTAAATAATTGATGGTACAGATTATACTTTTCTCATTTATGAATTTCAAATTTATAAATTACAATAAAATATATACCTTTAATAGTCTTATTAAAGCACAAAATGGCAATACAGTAAGTAAAATGAACAATGACCTACTTATATGTAAGTCATTGTGGTAAAATATTTAACTACACTTCCCAAAATACTTTTTATTGGTACACATGAAGAACATCAAAATATTCATACCTTACGCAATCTCTAACTGGGTTTCACATTAGGTTCTGGCAATCCACACAGTTTTCTGAAGCAAATAAAATTAGGTCACATTAAAAATTTTGTAAAATTAACATGTTATAATACAAAAAAAACCCCAAAAAACAGTGAAAAGTAATAATACTAAAATCTTATTGATTACATTTAATTTGCAATAACAGAAACAGTGGTGAAGAAAAATAGATGTATAGAATGTTTCACAGAATAAACCTAGTAATTTTATTCCTAAAGTTTTTATAATGTCTACGATGAGAAGAGTAAACTGGGGTGCTCCTGTGACTATTTTCCTGTCATTATTTCTCTTTAGCAGTATTCTAAATTGTAACTGTACATTTTAAATTAATTTTAAAAATAATCATGATGGTTATGTAAATTCCTACACATTCAAATTTGAAAATTTTTACATCACCAATAAATGTTGTCATATGCCACAAAAACATTGCAGATGCTGTAGATGCATTTTTATTTTATATGACCACATCACAAATAATTTTTTGGATGGTAACCACTTATACAAGTTATCTGTCTGAATGCCTGATATTCTAACCAGATAATCAGCAGTAAAGAGGATAAACATTTCTATGAGTAGTCAGTATATATAAAATTAAGAAAATTTAATAACAGGTTAGCATATTGTAAAAAGTTTTATTTTAGAACAAAGCAATAATGAATTATATATTGGAATACAAATGTAAATATTTCTAACAGCAAAGTATATTTACTTACCATGTCTCACAGGCAAGCTTCGAATCATGATAGAAATACTGTATAATATTAGTCTAGCTTAGTTCAATCAGACATTTTTAATTATTTAAAAAAAGGTGAACTAATGCCTTCACTACTCTCATTCTACTCTCACTGAAATGTTTGTTTTAAAATATAAGCAAATAGTCTTGATTGTTTTTCACCTTATTAAGTACTGACTAGAATGTGTCAATTTCAAAAAGATAAGTGGGTCAATTTTAAGGTCAGTACTTTTCACTTCTGGAATTTAAACATTAGTTTATTTCCATTAATGGGACAATCTGAGTAAAGCCTGTGATTACAAACCAAGGAGTATCCCCACTTTTCAGATTATTAATTCAAACTTTTAAACCTGGTATTTTAAAAAACTATAGAAGTACAACTTTCCTGCATAAACACTCTTTCATGATTGCAGAGTCACAGGGATGACAATTAGCATTATCAAGCACAAGGAAGGATTCCACCCTAGGAAAAATGCTAATCCAGCAGAATAATATAATTTACAGTGACCAATCAGCTCTAGCTTCTCATCTTTGGGATATGGGATGAAACTATAATACCAGGAGAAAACCCACATACATACTCACCTGGAGAACAAGTACATGCTGTGTACTTCGAGTAACTACACTAAGAATTACACTGCGCTCCCAGGATCTCGGGAGCTATAAATCTAAAAATCTTATTTGATTTGGTATCATTTAGAAAATGAACAGCATATCAACACTTGCTACTTATCACATGATACCATTTCAATACCTGAAGTTTTGATACTACAGAGAACTCTAATTGAAGAGTGTAATATGGTGCTATATAGCGCCCGACCCGGCACAGACTTACGCAGAGGAACGTGTAAAATAAACAGTTTCTTTATTTTTCTTCAACTGGAGGGCACGTCTTCCCCGTAATCCCTCCAGCCACAACACAGTCCCACAAGCACTTAATATATCACACACAACACTTCTTCTCTCCACCTTGGCACCACCACTCCTCCCAGGCAACCTCGTCCTCTTCCTCCTGATTCTGGCTCCTGAGTGGTGGATGTCTTTTTTATAGCCCACCCAGAAGTGTTCCAGGTGCTTGATCACCTGCGGCTAATTGCACTTCCGGGTGGGTCTGCAGAGATGTCCAGGTGGGTTCCTGGCTCCATGCAGCACCCCCTGGCGGCCACCCCAGCTCCCCACAGGGTTGTGGAGAACTCCATCTCCCAGGAAACTCTGCGGGAAACTGAGGCACCATCGTCAGCCAGGGAGGCTGCCACCAAGCGTCCCGGGGGAGGTAGTGAGATGTCCATGGCTGCTCCCCCGGAACATATACAGAAGGGGCGTCCTAGCCGGGAATGGGACCCGGCCGCCTGTCACAAGAGGTATTAAATAGTGTTATCAAACAGGTTAAAGAAGTATTTCAGATAAATATCCTTACCTTCCCTGATCGTTTGCCTTATCCACAAATTCACATATTTTCTTGAACTGTTCTAGTTCAGTCTTCAATTTGTTGATTTGATCTTGTAAAGAATTCTTGTCTGTTTCACTCTGTGCTGGAGAACATTAAGAAATTGCTTTCATATTAGTGCCATGTTGCTCCAAAACCACAACCTTCTAGCTCTTTTCCTATTCTTATGATACCCACTCTGGGAAAGCTCCTTTCTTTTTTGCTCTCTGTCATTCTGCTAGTTTACCTTTAATCACACAATTCATGTTACTTTTTAATGCACTATTTTTCTGTCATGCTGAAATTTTTATAACATAATACAGCTTTATTAATTATTTCTGTCTACACAAATTTTTCAGTCTTTCTGTGCAACATGTTAAGAAATATACTAATCTTGATCAATTTTACAATTATTGCAAAATTTGTGGAATGCAGTTCACGCCTTAAATATTAACATCTAACTACCAGATGCTTCAAGTGAAATACTGTAATCTGAGACAATGTTTACTATTGTGGCGGGTGGCTGGGAGTGGTACCCAGCCAGGATGCCTGGAAGGACCAGGAGAGAGACTACGCCTCCTCTTCATGAAAGGGCAGCAGCCCTGGTTTGTATGGGGGCCACAGGAATGGAGCATGGAAGCTCAACCCTATAGGGGCTCGTGGTCACCGCCAGGGGGCGCCCGGACCCTTGTGAAGCCCTGGACATCAGCACTTCTTCCACACCCAGAGGTGCTGGCGGAAGGAATACCAAGGACACCCAGAGTGCCGCAGGAGGCTCGTCAGGAGGCACCTGGAGCACGTCCGGGTGGACTTAAAAGGGGCTGTCTCCCTCCAATTGAGGGCTGCAGTTGGGGGGAAGAGGACAGAGCTCGGTGGAGAGGACTGGAGGTGGTAAAGGACCTGTTGAAGGACTCAAGAGGGTGATTGGTGCAGAGGCACTGTGTGCTGTGTGTGAGAACTTTGTAAATAAATGTATGCTTTTGTTTTGAGGTGTCTGTCTGTCTGTGTCTGGGGCTGGCTTCCACACTAAGAATAAACAAAATAAGTATGTCTCAAATTCTTCATTTAACAACCAACACAGATGTTGTAATAAAATACTGTCCACTTAGCAGATGTTCACCCAGTAGAAAATACGGTACCATTCTATGCAATGACTGTCCAGCTCAACTGTTGACACTCTCAGCCAAGTTAAAGCTGCGCAACACATAGATCAGCAATGAAGAGTACCTTTTAGCTTTTGCATCTGCTCTTCATTCTGCTTAGCTAGCTGCTCCAGCTGCTGTTTCTAAAAACAAAAGGAAAAATATTTTACAGTTAGATAACATTGTAAAATGGTGACAATGGCACCCTGCTTGAGAATTCCATTAAGCTGAATTGCACAACTGTGGAAAGTCTTTGTGTTAAAATGAACACCCTAACCTGCCTTCAATGACTTTTATGTAACAACTGTTTCCACCCTGCATGAACTGCCTTTGTTTTGTGTGAAATACAATTACAAGGAAAGCTGCTTTAAACAATTCCTCAGTCAAGAAAAAAAAACACCTTCTCTGGGTGAGTGAAACTTCAATAGGATTATTCAGAACCACATCATTACCTCTGTCAAGTTGACCCTTTGGAGTTCAGAAACTCAAGAGGACTTTTTAAAAATGTGTTTTAAAATGCCATTCACTTTTAATCCCACTTAATACATTTCACAGTAATGGGGGGCTGGAGCCTATCCTGAAAACACTGGGTGCAAAGCAGGAACCACCAGTAGAAGAGAAGTCAGTCTATGCCTGGGCACTATTTAACATTCCATCTCATATACTGGGCCAATTTGGCATGCACCTCTTTGGGATGTGGAATGCAACCTGGAGTTAAAAAAAAGAAGACAAAGGGAGAGAATGCTAACCACATAGAAAATGATGGTCAAGATTTCAACTCAGAACTGTGGAGCTTTGAGGCAGAAGGAGTAATCATTTCTGCAAAAACAAATTCAAGTAAGTGAAATGCTTAAATGGAACGTGTCAGTTAGGAAGAGTCAACCGTGAGACAAGCCAGCTATAAAAGAATTAAATTTGTTTGGAGAAAAAAAGAGTGCTGAATTCCAGGAAATGAACACCTCTCCAACTATTAAGCATAGGGTGAATTGATTATGCTTTGGGCTTGTGTTGCAGCCAGTGGCAGTGGGAACACATCATTGGTAGAAGGATGAATGGATTCAAATAAATACCAGCAAATTCTGGAAGCAAACATCACACCATCTGTAAAAAAGTTGAAGTTAAAAATTGGATGGGTCCTACAACAAAATACTGTAATGATCTGAAACACACCTCAAAATCTACAATGGAATACCTCAAGATGCGCAAGCTGACGGTTTTGCCATGGCACTTATAGTCCCCCGACCAAAACATAATTGAAAATCTGTGCATAGATCTGAAAAAAGCAGTGCCTGCAAGATGGCCCAAGAATCTTGAATAATTAGAAGCCTTTAGGAAGGATGAATGGGTGAAAATACCCCAGGTAGGAATTGAAAGACTCTTAGCTGGGTACAAAAAGCGTTTACAAGCTATGATAATTGCCAAAAGGGGTCTTACTAAGTAGTGACCATGTCGTTGCCCAAAACTTTGCTTCAGGCCCTTTTCATTTTTTTGGTATTTTGTACCTGTGACTGATGGAAATAAAAATGCAATCTTTTAATATTAAAGAAATGTGTCCTCTTTAATTTTATGCCTTTTGGTGATCAGTTCATCTTCTGCTCACTTAATTATTCACAGTAACAATCATTTAAAGCAAGGGTGCCCAAACTTTTGTGTATCACCTTTGAAGGGAATAACTGGAAATGATTTGAATATGTAAAACCAACCTCTTGATTCCCCTAAAAACATGAAACCATGCATTTTTGTGCTGTTGTAGAAGTGACAATTTATTGATAATGAGTCATTTAACTAAGTTAAGACCTGGTCATGCCTCAGAATTTCACCATTCTAGCCCGGACCCATGCATTTTGCATTACTGATTCAGAAATCAGTGGGCAAGCAGTTATAGTTCTCAGACTGAGTTATTTCAGTTATTGAACAATGGAAGGTGGATTATATTTTGCAATTATCATTCAGTATTGTCTCTGTGGAATTTCCCTGCTTCCTCATGTCTGCACCAGCTTTTCTTCTACATTTCAAAGACATACAGATTACATTGCTAGGCCATTCTAAATCAATGTGGTTTGAATCTAGTTTTGGGGATTGTGTGTGTGAGAGATTGTACCCATCTTACAGAGTCAGTTCCCGCCTTACATTCATTCTGCTGGGATAGTCTCTGGCTCCCAAGAACTGAATTAAGCAATTGCAATTTAAATTGTGTAACTGCTTGCTTGCCAAATACATAATAATAAAGAAGTGGAACAGTATACTGGTTTGGTACTCTGTTTTACTGGGTCTGAAATTTGGTCCCAATCACACCCATGTGGACTTTATACTTTCTTTTTGTAGTTGTGTGTGTTCTCCTTTTTAGGGCACTTAGCTTTTCCATCAATATGCAGAAGATGCTTATGTTAGGTTAACTGGTGATTCTAAATTGTGTCAGTCAGTGTGTGTCCCGTGGACCCTTTACTTGATAAATGCTTTTGAAAACCTAAGGCTGTAAGCGTTTAGTAAAAGGATTGAATTGATGAACTACATAATTACAGCTTCCACTCTTTTATGGTACAGCCCTTTACTTTCCGATTATATCAACGAATGCCACCACTTTCAAACAATCAGCTCACCGCCAAATCTTTAGCTCTCACCCACTCTGCTTTTCCATTAATTCTTGCCCATCTAGATACAGTACATGAACTGAAAAGAATATAAACAATTAATAAAGAAGGATATACGCACGTAATCGAATTACTACGCAACCCTACTTGCGATAATAAATGACATTTTAAACCAATGTACGATCCTGTTCGTGCTTTTGCTTTTTTCCTATTTAATTAGAAGGTGTCTAGAGTTCGCGGAAACAACAAATTAATTTACACCTGTCCGACCGGCACCCACCCACCTAATGAATCGTTGAGTCACGTACAATCTAGCGTAGTGATCGACACCGGTTAAAAATCAATGCTTTAGCAAACATTCTCATTCTGTTTTTCAAAAACCACTTTTTAAGTAAATGACTAGGTTGTTGAATATGTGTAGTAATATCCCTGCAGTAGGATCATCCTGTAGCCCTCCTAACCAGAAATGAGAAATCCTGTGTTCTTCCGATCTTACCTTGCTATCTTCACACCTCTTGTAGTTAGCTTCAGCTTCACTTTGCTTGGAGAGCGCCACATTCACCTTGCCGTCCAGCTCTTCGACGTAGCTCTTCTGATCGCGTTCTGCTTCGGCGAATTCCTCGTTCTTCTGCTGCAGCACTTCAATCGACTGCTCGGCATCACGAAGCTTGTTGTCAAGCTCGAGCGCCTGTACGCTCACCTCCTGTAGGCGCATGCTGCGCGAGTACAGCAATAACAGCGTCGCCAGGAAGGTCACGGCGGCGACCACCGTGCCCAGCGGCACGAACTTCGTCATCATGGAGCTTGAGAAGGAAGGAAAGTAAGGAGAAATTAGCGCCAGGTAACAATAGGTTTAAACAGGTAGAGGTAAACGTGCAAACAGCCTAAATGTGGGGGAAAATGTAGGAAGCTGTGATCTTAAAAAAAAAAAAAAATATATAACTCGAAGATAATTTGTCATGCATTCAGTAAGCAATGGTTTACAATCTATCTATCCATCCATCCATTTTCCAACCCGCTGAAAACTTAAAATCGAATTATGAAAATGTAATAAACTTATTAAACTGAAATACCTTGTTGGAGTCAAGTAAAATAAAAAATAAACTCGCGAACTGAAATCTTTCCAAGATGCTAAAGTACGGAGCTGCCTAGTTTTGGCAAGACATAAATTACTGTGGAGACGGCCAGGCGTCCAGTGGAAACTAAGTGCAACGCACACAGCCGATGGGAGCCTCACCCAAGGTTTGCACCAGCCAGTCCAACAGGTTGGCTGGCGTCCGACCTGATTGCAGAAGTATTTGCTTACGTCTTTTCTTTAAACGGCAAACAGGAAGTTTAAATTCTACAAGTGTAATGCGAGTAGGAGAAAAAGATCACCTAGCACATGGGGCTGTGGAGGAAGTAGCCGTTAAGTTACCTGGATGGTAAGATACCTGAAGTCAGATATAACCTGACCGTGGAGATGAACAACGCTCCCTGCCCCCACCAGGGGATATTGCATTTTATTTTTTATTCTAGCAAAATATGATGTCTGTAAGAAGCAACATAGTAAGTTAATCATGTGTTTGCATCATTTAAACAGTGCCACTCTCGCACCCCTACATAGAAAGGTTCTTTTTTTATCCCTTTAAGCTAACACGTTAATGGAATGGATATTCTTACTGCTTTGCTGTATTTCTGGTGTGACAATAAATGATCTCAGATTGTTAGAGTTAGATGACATTGCCAGCAACTAGAAAGGATTTGAAGCGTATAGACTTCTGAACTTATGTCAAAATGTCTTAGTTTATGTGAGAACATCTAGAAACTGGAAATGAGCCAAGTAAGATACTTAAACATACCATAGACATGACATATTTGTGTGCATGCATTATCAATTTTTCATTTAATTAAATGTGGCTTTCAGTAATACTTTTAAAACAAAGGTAATTGGACTGTGGAATTTTTAAATAGGTGGCATCCTAATGTTCCAGCCATTCTTGTAGCTGTATTTAGAAGGATTTTGATAAATGCAGCTACGGTGCCTTTTTAGTAAATGGCTTCCCCAGCATATTGGCATACATTATACTTGCGCACTACACAACAGTTAATAAGAAATTACAGAACTTGTACCCATCACCAAACATTTCCTGTTCTGCAACCTTGTGGTGTTTGGATAGACTTCTTCTCACTGCAGTCACGGGTTTGATCAAAAATGTTGGAAACCTGGTGGAGGTTAATTTTAAAGAAATGATAGGTTAAATGGATTACTTGATCTCACAGTAGCTTATTAGCACTAGCTGAACCTAGTGGTCTTACTAGGGAGTCATCTTGAGGGGAAATTTGGATTTTTACGGACACTCTTTAAATAAATAAATATAAGTACACACACACACATAGATAGATAGATACTTTATTAATCCTCAAGGGGAAATTCACAAACACCAGCAGCAGCATACTGATAAAAACAATATTAATTAAAGAGTGATAAAAACACAGTGCAAGTTAAAAAGTGCAAGGTGGAGAGTGCGAGGCAAGTATAACAATCGATAACATTGTATAATTTTACCGTTTAACCCGGTGGAATTGAAGAGTCACATAGTGTGGGGGAGGAACGATCTCCTCAGTCTGTGAGTGGAGCAGGACAGTGGCAGCAGTCTGTCGCTGAAGCTGCTCCTCTGTCTGGAGATGATACTGTTCAGTGGATGCAGTGGATTCTCCATGATTGACAGGAGCCTGCTCAGCGCCCGTCGATCCGCCACAGATATCAAATTGTTCAGTGCCTTGGCTACAATCGAGCCTGCCTTCCTCACCAGTTTGTCCAGGCGTGAGGCATCCCTCTTCTTTTTGCTGCCTCCCCAGCACACCACCACGTAGAAGACGGCGCTCGCCACAACCATTTGATAGAACATCTGCAGCATCTTATTGCAGATGTTGAAAGACGCCAGCCTTCTAAGGAAGTATAGTCGGCTCAGTCCTCTCTTGCACAGAGCATCAGTATTGGCAGTCCAGTCCAGTTTATCATCCAGCTGCACTCCCAGGTATTTATACATCTGTACCCTCTGCACACAGTCACAGTGATAATCACGGGGTCCGTGAGGGGCCTGGGCCTCCTAAAATCCACCACCAGCTCTTTGGTTTTGCTGGTGTTCAGTTGTAGGTGATTTGAGTCGCACCATTTAACAAAGTCCTTGATTAGGTTCCTATACTCTTCCTCCTGCCCACTCCTGATGCAGCCCATGATAGCAGTGTCATCAGCGAACTTTTGCACGTGGCAGGACTCCGAGTTGTATTGGAAGTCCGATGTATATAGGCTGAACAGGACCGGAGGTAGCACAGTCCCCTGTGGTGCTCCTGTGTTGCTAACCACAATGTCAGACCTGCAGTTCCCGAGACACACATACTGAGGTCTGTCTGTAATATAGTCCACTATCCATGCCACCAGGTATGAATCTACTCCCATCTCTGTCAGCTTGTCCCTAAGGAGCAGAGGTTGGTTGGTGTTGAAGGCGCTAGAGAAGTCCAGAAACATAATTCTTACTGCACCACTGCCTCTGTCCAAATGGGAGAGGGATCGGTGTAGTATGTAGATGGCATCCTCCGCTCCCACCTTCTCCTGGCATGCGAACTGCAGAGGGTCAAGGGCATGACGGACCTGTGGCCTCAGGTGGTGAAGCAGTAGCTGCTCCATGGTCTTCATCACATGTGACGTCAGGATGACAGGCCTGAAGTCATTCAGCTCACTAGGACGTGATACCTTTGGGGATGGGGTGATGCAAGATGTTTCCCAAAACCTCGGGACTCTCCCCTGTTCCAGGCTCAGGTTGAAGATGCACTGTAGAGGACTCCCCAGCTCCAAAGCACAGGCCTTCAACAGTCGTGGCGATACTCCATCTGAACCCGCTGCTTTGCTGGCACGAAGTCTCCTCAGCTCTCTGCTTACCTGGGCTGCTGTAATTGTGGGTGGGGGAAAACTCTCTCCTATGCTGGTATCAGCAGAAGGATGGGTGGAGGATGCATACTCTGAGGTTAGAGTGAGAGTGTGTTAGGGTGGTGAAACCTGCTAAAAAAGTTGTTCATCATGTTTGCTTTCTCCCTGTCTCTCTCGATGGAGGCACCCCGCTTCGAGCTGCAGCCAGTGATGATCTTCATCCCATCCCATATTTCCTTCATGCTGTTATTCTGCAACTTTTGCTCCAGCTTTCTCCTGTACTGCTTCTTTGCCGCCCTGAGCTGGACTCAGAGTTCCTTCTGCACGCTCTTGAGCTCATGCTGATCACCGCCTTTAAAAGCCCTTGTCTTCTGGTTCAAAAGGCCCTTGATGTCACTTGTAATCCATGGCTTGTTGTTAGCATAGCAGCGTACTGTTCTTACTGGAACTACTATGTCCATACAATCAATTGCACTCAACAACCTCCTCAATGTTCTCACTATGTGACCCCTGCAGGATATCCCAGTCTCTCAGAGCCTGCTCTGCTTCAGGGGACCACTTCCTGAATGAGCGTGTGGTTGTAGGTAGCTCCCTCACTCTTGGTTTATAGTGAGGCTGAAGCAGAACCAGGTTATGATCTGCTTTCCCAAGCGCAGGCAGCAGGGTGGCACTGTATGTGTCCTTAACGTTTGCATACAGTAGGTCAATAATCCAATTTCCCCGGGTGTTACAATCCACATACCTGGAGAAGGCAGGTAATGCTTTGTCCAGCATGGTTAAAATCTCCAGAGATTAGCACAAGCGCCTCGGGGTGCTGTGTTTGTAGTTTAGCGGGTGACATCATCCACTCCGCTGTTGCTATCTCCATGTCCACGTGAGGAGGGATGTAAAAAACAATAACAATAATGATGTGTCCAAACTCTCTGGGCAAGTAATAGGGACGCAGACGTATGGCCAACAGTTTGATGTCCCTGCAGCAAGTGGAGATTTTGATGTTTACATGTCCAGAGTTGCACCACCTTGTGTTCACATAGAGTGCGAGTCCTCCTCCTTTCCACTTCCCGCAGGTATTTGCGTCTTTGTCCACTCTAACTGTGCTAAACCTGGGTAGCTCCACGTTAGCATCTGGGATGCTAGTTGATAGCCATGTTTCGCAAAAACACAACAAACTGCATTCTCTGTAGTTCCTGGCATTTTTCACCAGCGCAGTCAGTTCATCGATCTTATTTGGTAGTGAGTTCACATTTCCCAGGATCACAGAAGGCACTGAAGGCTTGTATCGCCACTTCCTTGCTAGCTGCTTAGCCTTTAACTTAGCACCGACTCTGCTGCCACGATATGGCCTTCTTACCTCGTCAGGTAAATAGGGAACCACACCGGCACAGGCCTTTGTTCTCAGCGCTAGAATTTGACTACCTGAACAGACTAGTCTTGGCATGTAAAGTAGATGAAAAGTAGAATGGGCAGATGGCAATTTGGTGTGGGTGCAGCCTACCCACCTATTGCCACACCCCAAGTTGAACCCATTGCCATTTGATTATTTCTTGAATTTGTATTCACTAGGATTCCTTTTGAAAATGCATACATTTCAAAAGCAGTTGCCTAGGATATTTGCAATATTCTTTGAATAAATCAAAGTAGAATCTTGCGAAAGCAAACAGGCCTTGTAAGAATCTGCACTTGAAGTACTGTGTATCCCTTACCATGGATTTACTGTATGCCCTTAAGAAAGTAACTCACATGCACTGTAATTTTACAAATATATAAACAATATACCTGAACATGCCCAGGTGGGTGTGGGCAGCCAGTTGGCCTTGTTCTCCAAAAATTGCAAATGTATGTGACTTTGTCTATTATAATAGACCACAGATAACCCGACTAGTGGGTAATTTTCTCCAGGGAAATCGTTGACGTTTTTATTTTCTGCTCCTTCACTGTCAACCTGCCACATCTCGTTGATGATAATAATGGACATGTATTTTTAGTCTTAATCCTAATAAACAGCCAGGTCATTTGTCAGAAGAGGGAGTACTGCGTGTACCCAAGGAGGCCATTTGCTAACCAGGTCTTCTTTGAGTTTCACTTAACTTTTCTTCATCTGCTTTACATGTTGTTTTCAATGCAGCATGCCACCTTACCTCCTTTTCCTGTGCAGGATAGCTGCCCTTTTTCACTTGCCACCAGCTCCAATTCATTGCACATTTAAAGCGTCAGAAGGAATAGTGGCTCTGTTCTGGTAGTGGTCTTCATTTGCATGAACTGCACTCCAAATTCCTTTGCATGATCACAACTGAAGCTAAAAAGGACAGGCTGCTAAAAAATACTCCACTTGTATTCAAGAAATATCAAGAAGGAAAAAAAATACAGCATCTACATTTTTTTTCTATAATGTTTCCAAATTTCAATTAAACAAATCAAGGCATTTTTTAGATTTTGGAGTATTTGTTTTTCTATAGGGGGAGGGGGGGTTACCCGTAAATATTGATAGATCGAAATGTCCTTTCTTAGCAGATACATACCGACTTACATGTTGTGGTACCCGGCGGGGATTCATGCCCGGCCGGGATGCTCAGGAGGAGCGGAGGAGGGCTTGTGCCTCCTCCAGGACACGAGGGGGCGTCCTCCCTGGTTTCTGTGGGAGCCACGGGTACAGAGCTTGGAAGCTCAACCCCGTAGGGGCCCGTGGTCACCACCAGGGGGCGCCCCGATGCCTTGGAAGCCCTGGACCTCAGTACTTCCGCCACACCCGGAAGTGCTGGGGGGAAGAGTATTGGGGACACCCGGTGGGCTTCCGGATACACCGACAGAGCTTCCGCCACACAGAGGTGTGGCCCCGGAAGCCCTTAGGATACACCTGGAGTCCATCTGGGGTGTATAAAAGGGGCCGCCTCCCTCCAGTCAAGGGCAAGAGTTGGGTGGAAGAGGACGAAGCTTGGTGGAGAGGAGTGGAGGCGGACCAGAGACTAAGAAGGTATTGTGAGAGTGGCCAAGGGTGATTGGTGCTGAGGCACTGGGATTGTGCACCTGAACTGTAAATATTATGTACAATAAACGTGTGTGGTGAAACCAACATGTCTACCTGTCTGTGTCCGGGCTGTTCCCCACAATGTACATCCATCTATCCATCCATTTTCCAACCCGCTGAATCTGAACACAGGGTCATGGGGGACTGGAGCCAATCCCAGCCAACACAGGGCACAAGGCAGGAAGCAATCCCGGGCAGGGTGCCAACCCACCGCAGGACACACACAAACACACCCACACACCAAGCACACACTAGGGCCAATTTAGAATCGCCAATCCACCTAACCTGCATGTCTTTGGACTGTGGGAGGAAACCGGAGCGCCCGGAGGAAACCCACGCAGACACGGGGAGAACATGCAAACTCCACGCAGGGAGGACCCGGGAAGCGAACCCAGGTCCCCAGGTCTCCCAACTGCGAGGCAGCAGCGCTACCCACTGCGCCACCGTGCCGCCCCCACAATGTACAATTCTACCAAATTTCAACTTTTTTTTTTTACAAAATGGGAAAGTGTTTTTATTGATGAATGAGTGAGTTCACTTTGCATTATGTACAGTATCTATAGATATTATTCTAACAGTAATTATACCAAAACCTATCTTTTTCAATTAAGTAGCTAACACTGTGCAAACATTATTTATTGCAGACATAGAGCCCACAATCCTCCTTCTTATATTTTATGGGATTCAGGAGTCCACATTAAGATGTAACAATTGCATCTGCTGAGCTGATGAGTGTGGGATAAGAATCACAGAATCCTACCTTATTTATAAATACAAAAAATAAACACAAAAATTCTCAAATGTCATCATAGAGTACTAATAATTAATTGTTTGTACATAGTGATGGCAACTACTGTATTATCACAGAAGTCAATATGATGTTTGTTTTGTTCATTTTATGTTCTACATTTAAACAAAACTCCTTCAGCTGTTTCTGGGTAAATAAACCTTCTACAGATTTTTGGTTTATGCTTATTAATTCTAATAAAAATGTATTCAAGTCAATGTGTCAAATAATAATAGCAAAAGCACTGTTTCTTCCCTCCTGTTTAAATTCCTTACTAGTTGTACTCCCACCAGCTTCTGAATTTGACATAAATGTCCTCCGATCTTTTCTGTATTCCAGATACACTCCCAAAGTGATATGTATTGATGCTTATCTTATGGCATTTATCTTTGTGCACTACAATATCTATCCTTTTCATTATTAGAGATTACATGCAACCACATATTTAGGATATACGTCTACTACCTCCTCTAGAGCAGTAATCATGCAATCAACCTAGAAATGAAAAGGAATTAGTTATATGGTAATATTTTGCTGAAACTTCAAAGGGATGTAAACAGAACCCTAAGCAGTCATTGGGTCTTTGGAAAGTTTATATATGAATGTAAAACACTTTAAAACCTGCCTTGCATACATATCCTAAGCATTTGTTCCAGTAGTATACAATCAAGCTCCAGTTTGATTTTTTTTCCCTGAAGATTTACATCAACCACAGGCAATGCCCCACATTAAACTTGCCCCTTTATCTAGTCTATCCACCCAAAACTGTCAACTTAGCAGCTATTAATAATACCACTATTATTGTCTTAGCAGTGTGACTTATTATATTCCCTCAAGTTAACCAAGTAAGAATTTATAATTATAACCTCTAAATACTGGGGTAATTAATCAACCCATTCTGACCAAAAAGGCTGAAATCCATGCTTATTTATCAGCAGGAAAACACAATCTCATTGCTTGAGCTTGAACTATATCTTGGTGCTTGATAGCCATTTGTGATAAAAATCTTAGGGAGAGAGACTTATGGCTATCATAGTTGAGAAACACATAGAGTTGTTTTGTTATCTTGGATGAGGACATTGTCTCAGTAAACCTGGGTGAATATTCTTTATTTAGTATTTTATGGACAAAAGTACTAGTAATAGTAGTACTGTTGTATGTACTGAAGTTATAAATGCATTTCAAAGACATAAGGTGTGTAAAGATTAGTGAACACCAATGTGTTTTCCTCGTCATCTCAGAATCTGGGAAAACACTGTACTTTTCTGCATTTTGCTGCACCTTTACATGCAACCTCATCAAGAGGTTGTCCTTAGCAAAGGGAGTAATAAACTGAATTACATCTGAGGTGGTTTACCTTCTACAGTATTTATAACGAGAATGTTGACATTCTTACAGATGTTTAATCTGTAAATGAAATACGATTTAATGAAATTCAGTTAGTTCTGATCAAGCACTACTTCAATTAGCACTATACACTATTACTCTATGCCACCACCACCTGATCAAAGTCCTGTGCAGTTATTTGAGATATCTAAATGAAAGTGGATACCCCAACCCGTCGCAACACCTACTGCGTCAAATTTTCTAAGAAGCTTAAAAAAACACAATACAGAACTACTTAAAACACTTATGTTAGGCAGAATGCCCAGTGGCATTTTTTTTTTTTTTGCCTAGCTGGAGTTTTTTGTTATTTTTTTCTGTCTAACTTCATTTAGAAACTTAAAAAAAAATCTGTATTTAAGGTCTGTACTTCTCTTAATTATATCTCTTTCTTAAGTAAGTATGCATTCTTTATTTACCTGTTGTATACCATTTATTCATTATTATTATGCTAATCTTAATTTATTTTTCTTTGCATTTAACTACTTCTTTGACATTTTGTAAATCACTTTGAGCTGCATCATTTGTATGATAATGTGCTATAGAAATAAATATTGTTGTTACAACTAATTAATGGTATATTTAAGAAAGAACGAACAAATATGTCTATCTATACTGCTTTCCATGCTAAAGGTTTTTCTGCTTGGATTTTCTTCCCTTGTCGTCAAAGTATTAGGTTAACTTGTAATTCTAAAGTTGCCCTGGGTAAGTGAGCTAGCCCTTTAATGGTCTGTGGTTCTGTCCAGGGTAGCCAGGATAGTCTCTAGCCCCCCCTGACCCTGAAAGATAATTTTCAACGTTCCAGCTGTCTTAGGTCTATCATCTACCTAACTATGCGCCATTGTGCTGAAACATAATAATAATTCCAAAAGAATGTCACAAAGGTTTGACAATTGATCCATCATTAAAATAAAGGGACAGATAACCCAAAGGTGTTTAATAATTACAATCCTGCTTTGTACTGTACCTGCCAAACAGATTACAGTACAGAAAACAATGCAAAACACAATGTGCACTATGCGTGGAAAAAGTATTCTAGTCTACTAAAAAGCAACCACAGTCAGTAAATCCAGTCGATTTTAGCTAATGAAAGATGCATATCACTTAAAGTGAACATATATAATTTCATTTTGCATTACGTCATTGCAGTCCCCATAAAAACTTATTTTGCTTTCATGTGAAGATACAATATGTTGACATTTGTTTAAAATCTCTCTCTCATCACAATATTAAATCATGTCTTAGATTTGAACAGTCTCCTTCTAAATAATTCTTTAAAAATACAGCTGATGCTGTAGAATACATTCAAATAGTAATATACGGAGCAGCAACGGTAGTTAGTTAAATAGCATTCTTTGGAGGTAAAATGTCTTTTAAAAGAAAGAAGGCCATTATATTAATAACAAAAGGAGATAAGAGCACACGCATACACATAAGAAATGTGACATTTTATGACACACCTGTCTTGTAAACCTGTTTATCCTGTAAGGAAACATTCAGCCAAATCAGGTCAACTTAGAGTTGACAATCAAACCAGCAGTGGGTGAAAACTAGATTATCTGGGAAAACCACACATAAATGGAGAAAATGAATGACACACACACAGTGGCGTACCTAGCTTGCTGAAGGCCCCTGTGCAGCGCCCTAAGGTGGGCCCCTCCTGTTTAGCATAATTGTTAGTAATTTATTCACAATTAGATCCCAGGGGCCGGCTGGGCAGTGGTGTTATGCTTGTGACAAACAAACCGGCTCTCTACATTAAATTTGTAATAACTTTTTAAATTGCTTTATTACAGCCACTGTAACTTCGAAAAAATAAAATAAATTGTGAGAATGTGATGTGGGAGATGTAGATATTAGTACTAGTACATAAATATATGTAAAATATGGACCTGCTTATTTTTCCAAGACAACTTTCTGAAAGAAGATGATTAAAATGTAATGTAAGAAAGAAAGTAGAAACTGTTCTGTGCAATAAAATTAAACAATTTCAATTTGTAACAAATTAAAGTGACAACACCGGCTGACCGAATACTACTACACAATCGACCTGTTTTACACAAGTTCTGAGAAAATGGACATCATAAAGTGGTAACGCTCACAAATCCTCACAGTAGTGACACTAATGCACAGTAAGCCACACTAAAGTACACAATAAAACAGATTACAGATATGTTAAACTGTCAAAGTTTACAAAAATGGAACTGACTGACAAGTCACAAATCATATTACTTATAATATCACATCTTCTTTTGGCTGCTCCCATTAGGGGTTGCCCCAGCGTTTACCTTAAAATACTTGCTTTCGTTTCTTCTGTTGCGCAAAAGTCTCAACAATGTTTGACACGTCAAGTTGTCTGGCATGCTTGTTTTTGATTTAGAGTACAGCCAAGCTACTAAGTCTGTCTTGGTACATGGTGCTTCTGACGTCATTTATGATGTGTTTTAACTCGGATAACGATCGTTCTCACACAGCAACAGTCACTGGTATAGTCAGAAGTAACATGTAAGCAAACGTCACTGGAAGTAGACAACAGTGCACAGTGATCTATCAGCAACAGTTCAGCTACTTCGAAAACAGTTGACTTGGTTGACAGGATGGAATGAAAACATGCAATGAAACGACAACAATTGAGCGGAAAGCACCAGTGAAATGTCAGTGTTATAGAGTTCAACAAGAAGATCGACAGCAACATACAATTCGTCGTCAGCCATCAAGGTCAGAGTTGATCGTAACAAGGCATGGAACATTGAAGCCACTGCATCCAGACTGTGAAACCATTGTTTTAGTTAAGTAATTAAAGTTTTTAAAAAAATCTATACAGCCCTGATTGGGCCCCCCAAGCTCTTAGGCCCTTGTGCTTTGCACAATCTGCACAATCCATTGCTACACCAGTGCACACACACAAAACACCAAGCTGGGAATCGGATTAAGAGTTCAAGTGTTATGAGGCTGCATTGCCACTGAGTACACATGCTGCTCATGATTACAAACTCCTTTTCTAAATTTGAACAAGCAATTTAATTGAGAATCCTCAGAAGCAAGTGTTTAAAACAGGCAACAGGACATACATAGTAAGAGTTCTGTGCTGAGGGTCTAGAAGAGTATTTACATTCAGTAGTATATACAGAATACTGAACCATGTTCTAACAGTGGTGAGCAATGCCAGTCCTGGTTTCAATGTGACTACAAGTTTTTGTTCCAACGCAGCTGATAATTAGAAAACAATCCTTGCCAATAACAGATCTTATTTTATTTCATGGCTTGTTACTGTTTTAATTCGGTCATGTCAGGTCATTCTTATATCGCAGATTTTTCTCCTTTCCAAGGATATTATCCAAATGGCTTGAAACCTTAAACAGATGTATAATTCTCAGTCCTTCACTTTTTTTTCTCTAGAGTTTCCTTCCAAATATTTGATTCAACCTGATAGTGCGTGCTGAGTACACACAGGTGTAAATGGGAACAAGTTAGATGGAGAACCGCTGGTTCCTTTGTCATTATTGCTAAATTAAAAACAGTGAATGCAGCTGTTTAAGACTAAAATAAGCAAGCCAGGGGGGCGAATCTTAACAGGAGAGACAACTAAAATGAAGCTTTAAAAGTGCTTCATCAGCAATAATTAACTTCTTATTAAGAGATTGGGTGGGAAGAAAAACCTGCAGCTACTGCGGCCTTCCAGGACTGACATTACTTACCTCCATTCTATAAAATAATAAGCAGAAAAGCATTTTGTCTCAGTGATACATGCATTGATGCTTACATAGTAAAACCAAATGTATCAACAGGAAATTGTGTATTAAGATTTTATTTTGGTGTTTAAAGATGAACAAATCCTTTTTTGAAGCTTATACTCTACATAATGAAAGATTAATTGACTAATTCTAACCAAACCCTTACCCTAATCATTTTTGAAAAGCCAACATATGATTTGTTAAATATCTGTGGGAAGACAGAAAACTGGGGGATTTTGTAATTTAGTTTTAGTAATCTATATAAATATATAATACAAGTTTGACTGACTTACTCACTCACTTATCAACAAAAACACTACTTACCATTTAGTTTAAAAGCAGGTATCCACTAAGAAAGGACATTTTGATATATCAATATTTAGGGGTAAACTCTTTCCTGAAAAACTAAATACCTTAAAATCTCAAAAAACTCTGATACATTTGACTGAAAATTTTTTTCTTGATATTTGTTGGCAATAAAGCTGTAGGGAGTTGCATATTCTTAGACAGCACATCAATTTTTACAGCAGCGTGCCGAAGCTGTAATTGTGCAGACAAACGAGGCTGTCGGCAAGTGGAAAAGGTCAACTGCCCTGCACAGGAGAAAGAGGGGAGGTGGTAAGCTGGAAAGAAAATAAGATGTGAATTGGAAGAATAACAGTTTGGCGAGACTCAAGAAGACGTGGTTAGCAAGTGGCCTTGTTAGGTACATCCAGTTCTCTGTGCTCTGTCAGTTTGTTCTTACAACTCACAATGTAGTATCCAGGAGCATAGCTTGGTTGTTTGTCCCAAAAAACAGTCCAAAAATATAATAAGCGCATAGTGTTAGTAAAATACCTGATCATTTTATTAAAAAAATACAAACCATATAAATTAAAATCATTCCGCATAAATGCTGAAAGAATGTGAATCGGCTGGCTTACACATTTTGTAGCAACTGGTAGTATTTCAAAATGGGGTGAAAGGAGCAAGTTAAAAAAAGCAAATGATTGTCCTAGAATGCAGGAACACAAGGTACGACTTTCATCTGGATTTTTTGTGTTCAGCAATACATTATTAGCTAGCATGTCTTTTAATTAGCCAGCTCCATTGAGTTGCAAAGAGCAGAGGAAACCATTACCTAACATCTGCTAATATTTAGCTATTTAACATGAGCAACTGTCATGACTTCATGCATGTATAAAATTAGGTTTTGTGTTCCTCGCGATTCAGAAAGAACTTTGGAATATTGAAGTCAGGTGTATCAAATTAGACTGGTAATCTCTATATGCCAAAATGAGATAAATAAAAACACAATTATGAAATAAATAATCACATGAAAAGGTGCAATGATATATTTAAATAAGTCATTAAAGTTTGAGAAATTGTAATGGGCGCATACATAGATTGGTTGATAGATAGATGATAAAATAAGCTTGAAAAGAGACCTTTTGAAATTAATAATAAGCAATTTTGAAAAGTGCCATCCGTAAAATCCCACTCTGAAATAATAGCAGCCTTTAAAAATAAGATAAGTTTGGGTTGCAGCTGTGCCTCAGATTCCCACAGGGCTCAATGGGACTTGGAGTTTGGCACAGCCCTATGGGTTCCATGGGAGCTGCCAGGGGGAGCTTCAGAGCCCTACTTTGGGCTTCCACAACACCTGGGAGTACTTCCAGGTAATGCTGATGAGACACCTGAAGTGCAGCATAAAATGATCCTCCTGCCTTTATTCTGTGAGCCAGAGTCGGGAAGAAGACAAGGACGAGGACAAGTACGAGGATGAGGACAATGACGACAAACATGGTCAAAGCTTGCTGGAGGAGGAGTGAAGGCAGAAGGAGAAAGAAGAGAAGAACAGAGCTGTATGCTTTATTGTCTGTGCTGATTGGTGCTTTTGTATTGTACATTAGTGGAAAATGATTTGGGAAGTGTTTTCCACTGAATAAAGCCTTTGTGTGCGCTGGACTTGTGTCTGGCATCTGTTTGTGTTGGGTTTGAGTGGCTAGTGCATCCCCTAATGGCCACACCAGGCAAACTAAAAAGGCTAAACTGAACTTGTCTATGTCTGTGTTTTTAAGTTCATAACAAATGTGTTATTCTATTTTACAAATATTTTGATCAGCTTTTTTTGTAGACTTTTAGACTTTTCATTATGACAGTGACATAGTCACAGCCATTTTGTCGATGACAAGGTTGCCCATTGCCAGTCACGTGATTTGACACCAGTGTTACATATATTTTTATTACCTTGGTGTTATTTAAGATGGCTATCTGTATCAGCCGTATCCCAAACTTTGGACTGCTTTCTTTGTTTCACAGCCCTCTTAATATAGTGGAAGCTAAAAGGTGCTTGCACAAAAAATTTAACAACTTCTCTTCCTGCCTCTGGTGACTTGCTTGCTACCATTGTAGGGTAAAATAGAATTGTGGCTTGTAAAATCACTCAGTGCTCACAATGTTTGTAATTAGTTTCATGTCATGTTCCTTTTGAGTCACACATGATCCCATTAATTTTCCACAACCTGTAACAGGCCAGCCAAAAATTATCTACATTATTTAATGCACATTTTTCTGCATAATGGCTGTTTTAAGACCATGATCAATGAGTGATCAGTTGCAGTAAACACAGAATCAAGGTTTTCTCGGGCTTCTCTGGATTCACATAAACATATTATAGTGTGTAAGTTGCAGAACCCCATCTACAATATAAAAAGAACTCCCTAAAGAGTAACAAAGGAGGGTCCTTAAGTATTTAACTCTTCGTAGTCAAAATCTTTGTGAATGTAATATTTTGGTGTACTTTGAATTAAACACATCTTTCACTTTTCTTCAGGCCTACTGGTAGTCAACTGTGGTGCTGAAGACCTGTACAATTTAGAAATGGGCAGATACCTCAAAGATGCATTTCCATTAAATTCTTTGGCTAGCTACTTACTTCATATTGCACAAAGCAGGCAGCTGGCAATTGTGGGCTGTGTACTGCTGAGCATAGACTTGATATCACACTGGGATTTTTAATGCCTCCCTCATCTCTTTCATTCCTTGAGGTTGGAAAGGGGAAAATAGCTTTCAGGGGAGATAAAAGTCTCCTGTTACAAAAATAAAGGGATACAAGTATTATGGAGGCAAGAACCTTGCTAGAATTTAAGTGGAAGTGTTTTTTGTCATCTATTCTAATGTATTTGTCAACTTTATAAATTTGCCCATAAAGTGAAAATAGGTGTTTTTTTATTTTTATCATTGTATCTGTTCTGCTATCATTTCTTTCTCTGTACACTTTCCTTTTAAATTTTTATAATAAACATATTTTGGTTTTTATAGAACGCTGAAGTCTCTGTGTTCCTGACACCAAAGTTAACCTAAGGTAACAGGAACACTTAGAGCATGGGTAACTCGGCTGTGACACAAGTTAAATTTTAGTCTCCTAAGTAAAAAAAGACAGAGACCTGAATGGCCAAGTAAAAGTGTAACAAATACAGACACAAATGAGAAAAATAATCAAGCCAAACCCTGAGGAATAAAAAGTGTGACCAATAGCAGCACCTCAAAGCTCCTACACTCAACTACACAACACAGTCCTGGGTTCAAATACAAAATTTTATTTATTCTTTACCTCTACTGTTCTTCCAACTCTCTTCCACAATAACACAATTACCAGAACAAATCCCTTTCCTCCTTCCACACATTCCTTAAAGCCTGGCCCACACTCCTCCTGACTCTAGCTGCTCTTGCATGAAACTTAGCATCATTTATAACAGACCCAGAAGTACTTCTGGTGCCACACCACTGCACATTTTAAGCACTTCTGAGTCAGGTGAAAGTCTATTGCAACAATCCCCTGCAGCTCCCTACAGCAGCATCCAAGATCCCCAAAAGGGCTGTCCCTTGGGCCTACAAATCCCAGCCTACCCTGTGGGTAGTCCCATGGGTGTCCCACCAGTGGGATACTGCTACTGTGTGTATGGGGGGAGAATATGACTTTGGGCAGTAGACACCAACTTTCATTCCATTGTGGCATCCCTTTCCGGCCAGAAACCAATCTCCAACCTGGCTGGGACGTTTGACTATTCAAAAAACAAACTAATTTATCAGGGTTTTGTTAATAAGTATATTTTTGAATAGTAGTATAAAGCTTGTTAATGCTACAACTCTTACCAGGAAAAGTAGTATAGTACATGAGATGAGAGAATCAAATATCATGTGGTCCGTAACAAGTGTAAACTCCCGACCCAGGAGGTAGTACCTCAACTGTGTAATTGCCCACTTGATCGGAAGCCTCTGTTTCCACCGCCGCATACCTGATCTCCCGAACCAGCAGTTTCTGGCTCAGGAACATGACGGGGTGTTCAGCACCATTGACGCTTTGGCTCAGCACTGCTCCTAGGCCTGTGTCCAAAGCGTCCATCTGGAGAGTGAAAGGATGGGCAAAGTTAGGTGCTTTCAAAACAGGTGCTGACATCAGGGCCCGTTTTAAATCACTGAATGCAGCTTCTGTCACATCAGTCCATACCACAGTGTTGGGGCCCTCGTCTTTGTTAAATTACTCAAGGCCGCCGCTCTCTCCAAAAAGCAGGGCACAAACCGGCGGTAGTACCCAGCTAAGCCGAGAAATGCTTGGACCTGCCGCTGGGTTCGCGGATGGGGCCATTTCAAAATGGCATCTATTTTGGACCACTGTGGCTTCACAGTACCACGACCCACCAGGTAGCCTAAATATTTGGCTTCCTTCAACCCAAAAAAACATTTTTTTGGATTGATCTGAAGATCGGCCTCACCCAGCATCCGTAGTACCACTCGGACGTGCTGTAGGTACTCCTTCTACGTGGTGGAATAGATGACGATGTCATCTAGGTAGGCAGCACTATATGAGTTATGGGGGTGTAGCACTTTGTCCACCAGATGCTGGAAAGTCGCAGGAGCCCCATGTAACCCGAATGGAAGGACACGATACTGCCAGTGTTCACTTGGGGTGCTAAACACACTCTTGACCTTCGCAGAGTCCTTTAAAGGAATCTGCCAGTACCCCTTGGTCATGTCAAGTGTGGTCAAGTATTCCGCCTGTCCCAGCCTGTCAAGGAGGTTGTCCACTCGAGGCATAGGATAAGTGTTAAATTGGGAAACCTGATTAAGTCGATAGAAGTCATTGCAAAACCTCCAACTTCCGTAGGGCTTAGAAACCAAGACTATTGAACTGGACCAGGGACTATACATTTCCTCTATGACTCCTAAGTCCAGCATTCGCTTGATTTCAAGTTCCATTTCAGTCTTCTTTTCCTCCGGAAGACGATAGGGGTGCTCTCAGACTATAACCCTGGGTTCAGTCACAATGTCGTGGGCAATCAGAGAGATCCTTCTGGGTTTTTCGTCTACCACCTCCGGGACGGACGAGATAACTGCTTCGAGCTCTCATCTCTGTCGAGTGTTTAAGTTAAAGCCAAAGTTAAGGTTGTTGGTCTGAGCAAAGAATGAATGGAGCTGGCCAGAGGAGGGATTGGGATCCCTTTCCTTCGACTGTTTGAGCATATTCACATGATATTCCTGCTCGTTCGGCTGATGATTGGGCTGTTTCATCAAATAGTCGATGAGCCCTTTCCTCTCCTTAACCTTGTATGGTCCCTGCCAATGGGCAATTAGTTTAGAGTGAGAACCCCATCGAGGCTTGAGGACTTCCCTGTAGGCAAAGAGCATGAGGGGGAGGAGTTGATCCCAGTTCCTTCCATCCCTGCTGATCACCTTGCGGAGCATCTGTTTGAAACTAGACCATCGATTTAAGGATGATACACCGCGGTCTTTAGATGCTTTATTTTAAGTAACTTGGCCGTCTCCCTGAACGTCTCTGAGGTAAACGGCGTCCCTTGGTCCTTAAGAACTTCTTTATGGATGCCTCCTCACGAAAAAACCCCTACCAGTTCCCATGCGATGGTTTTGGAATTAGCTGAGCGCAACAGAACAGCTTCTGGATATCGGGTTGCATAATCCATGAGGACTAATATATATTTATGTCCTCAGGCTGAGGGTTCCAAGGGTCCTACGATATCGACCCCTATTCTCTCAAATGGGACATCAATTAAGGGAAGGGGAACGAGAGGAGCACGGTCCCTCCTAGGAATTTGCTGCAGTTGACACTATAGGCAAGAGATACAAAAGCGGCGAACCTCCTCATTAATTCCCGGCAAATAAAATCAGAGCTTAATTCGCTCCAATGTTTTTTCAGTGACCAGGTGGCCTCCTAGGAGGTGGGCGTGTGCTAACTCACAAACCTGCCGCTGTAAGGTTCGTGGAATCAGCAACAACAACTTCCATACCTCCCCCTCATGTTCAATAACCCGATATAACAAATCATTTTTAATGACAAAGTGGGGACCCTGTGGCATGGGCTGATTGGTGCGTTGGCTAGTGACTATTACCACTGCATTCTTTGCAAACTTCAAGGAGTCATCATTCCATTGCTCCCTTTTAAACGAGGCCGGCATTTGTCTAAATTGAAAACCTAGATCAGAGAGAGGGTCTGGTCTGACCTCAAGGGGTGGGGAATCAGCCCGATCTGTCGAGGTGTACTCTGTTGACGTCACGGGTTGCGATGGACTGGGAAGCTCCCCATCCAGCTCTTGGCTTCCCACACCGCTCTCCGCCAGCTAAATACACGGCGTGTAGACCATCTGTGACATATTATTCCCGTCTGTTACTAGGCCCAAATTAGTATCGGGAGTGAGTAGTACTTCACCGCTTTTAATATTAGACCAGTTCCACCCTAGAATCACAGCAAAAGGGGACTTCGGGAGGACCGCTATGGGGATCTTTTTTACCAGTCCTCCTTGGCTGATGAAACATCGGGCGGTTTTATAGTACCGGATATCTCCGTGTACACAGGTTAAATTAGTCTGTACATTTATCCATTGTTGCGGCAGTAGGTAATGGCGGTGGAAATGTTGCTGCCGGAGTCAAATAGGGCTTCCACTTTCAATCCATTAATAATTACCACTCCCGTATGAGGCATTGATAGAGGGTTTGAAAGTGCTTGCAATCCACCTCCCCCTCTCCGCTTACATCCCGCCTTGTCCCCAAGTGAGTGGTGCACCCGCAGACCCGGGGACTCCGGCACAAATTCCGGCTTGTACCGAGGGAGCAGTTTAGCAGGAACGTAACCTCCATGGCATCCGCTAAAGGACCATTCTGCTCTCCCAGACTGTAAGGTTGTCCTGGTGGTTTCTACAAGCCTGATGAGCTCATCCATATTAGTGAATTCCCCCCAGACCAGTTGGGTGAAATGCTCAGGTAGTCCATTCAAAAAAATAAAGCAGGCCACCTTTTTTAACTGTTTGAAAGGTGGAGCATTCAGAGGGATTCAACCACTCCACCTTTTGTCAAAGAGCGTCCACCTGCTCTTGAGTAGATCTCTCGGGATCTAGTTTCCAGGTCTGCAAAAACTTTACCTGCTGGTCTGGGGAATCCCCACCCTTCTCTGGGGCCTTGGCCCCGGTAGGGAGGACAACCCTCTTGTCCGAGAGGGCATAAAAAGTCCCTGTCGCTTCCCCCACAGAGACCAGCCCAGTTCCGTGTGTCCCCTCGACACTCTCCCTATGCATTCTATGTGGCCCGGAACTAGACAAAGGAAGCGGATTCTGCACCAGTTCTTTCTGGAATCCGGGACGAACCCCCCATCCGGAAACTCGGCCCCGGTACTCTCCCACCTGTTCATAAGTCAGATCTGATCCTGTTTTCTTCTGGGATTCTTCCATCCTGCCAGCTGCGCACTGTCACAAGAATAACCAAGAGACATTGGGAAGGTTTGGGGCAGCCACCCATATAAAATTTCCCGGGTGTAAAATCTGTCAAAAGACAAAGGCATGTACACACAACTAAGTCCAAAACAGAACTGAGTATCATCTTTAAGATGACAGCTTTTAAACCCTCACGGGGGAAGTAATGTCATTAGGACCGGAACCAGAAGTGATGTCATTGGCTATCCCAAAACAGGGCAGGATTTTTGGAGAATGGTCTGTAAGGAATTGAGAGAGAGAATTAGTGCACTTCGCCACCCCCTGGTCTGGCGTGGAACTACATTTATTCAGGCCCTTTAGTTGTCCCCTAAACACACATGTGTGACATACTGCTTTTACGAATGGCATATAGAAGACACATATACATTACATTTGTCATTCCAACAGATGGTGCATCACAAACATTAACACTGCTTTTATGAATTCCATACCAAATGGAATATAACAGAGACATACAGTATACATTGTATGGTGAACTGCAAATATTAAAACTAAGGTTTACGTTGATTACTTGGATTGCAACCCATCTTGCATAGATAGTGAAGCTAGTTTGCTAAATAAAAACATAGTTTTAGGCCTATATCCTGTGATAAATTTATTGAAACTGTTTTTTATTTGTTTTAATTCTTTGAAAAATATCAATTGCTAGTGTTGTGATTAAAATGTTTACTAATATCAGGGTGACATCACACTGCCATTTTGTATATTTCTTTTACATATCTGCTACTGTTTTGTATCTCCGGATTTCATGAGTACCTCCATTTTGTCGCTATGCTACTTGTGCTTACTAAACACCTGTAACATTATGACAGCCTTTAATATGAAGGTCATTCACATGGACTGTGGAAAGCATTTGATGTGGGGGACCACATGATGCCCTGACATATCCCTACTGCAGGATCGAAATTGGCATTCAGTTATTATATGAAAATAATCAAAAATTATTTGATGTGGACTTTAAATTGCTGCAAATTCCAAACATGTATTGACTTTAAAGCCCAAAAAGCAGAATTGCTCAATCACATTATAGGCTTCAATGAATGTCTGTTGACTAAAACCAGTAAATAGTACTATATTCGCAATAAAGTTGATGCAGCATGTGCTTCATCCTATTTCCTGAATGGACAGCATACAGTAGAGTATCAATAAAAGCCTCTTGGAAAAACACAGAGCTACTCTGGTAGCAAGAAAGGTTCTGTGTACATCAGTGTGGGATTACTGAGGCCACTGGGGGGCTGTCCATACTACAAGTGAATGTGTGCTGTATGCTCTGGAAGGTCATTAGGCCGGAGCAGCAATACAAAATAGAGGTTGCTGCAGCCTTGCTAGAAGCATATAATGTGCTGAACAAACCAGCTGTAGTTTAATAGATTGTGAAAACAAGGCCAAGATAGTGGCAGCTATGGTAAAGGGAATACAATCCTAGGAAAAAAACCTTATGCATGATGCTGTTCCTCTAACAGAGCAAGCAGATATGGAGCTGCCCTTTTAAGGGCAACCAGGAACCACTTGAGGAAGTTCTAGCGTGGTGGCCATCGAGCAAAAATAGAGCCACCTACAATCCTAGGAGTGACCCTTTTTAACCCTGAGACATGAGGTTCTTTCAGTCTGAAGGTGAGTTGGGGCAAATGCACAGTGGTGAACAGAGAAGGAGACAGGTTCATAAGAGGAAAGGGAAGCACTTGTATTTGTTTCTTTAGTGAGCAAGTGGATATGTCACTCCACCAAGCTTGGCCAGACAGGGTCTTAAATCAGTGTAGGCAAGCCAGGAGAGTAGCTGTTTTCTTTTTATCATGTTTTTTATCCTTTCGTAATCCTTCACTTGAGTGTTTCTGTTCATAAAAGTTTTAATTAGCCTTGTTGGTTTTGTCTGGGTGTGGCTCCATTACCACACCCTCCTATCACAATAGCCTGCTGAATGCCAAAGAAATGTTTCAGCATTTCATTTCAGCCTTTTTTGATCTCTCACTTTATTGATATCATTTTCTTTTCCCTGTTTCAACTTCAGAAGAATCAAACAGGTTGGCAATAATATACTATTATACTGTATACTGATAGTAGAATCAAAAATAACATGCAATATGTGGTTATTAATTAATACAGTATACAAATAATGCATAAATAAAGAAATCATAAAAGGTTATGTTAAGTTTCTTAGATAAACAGTGGCCACCTAACTGTTGAATATCTAGTTGCCATAAAAGTTCAAAGAAGACAGTCTATTAATAATCTGTTCCTTTGTATAGATGTTTCATTTTCCCTAGCTTATACATGCATACATGAGTGTTCTTGCTCCTACTGTATTCAGTGCTTGCATGGACTGGGTGTTGGGCAAGGTTGTAGAGTACAGTGGCTGTGAGGCATATCTTGGTGAAGAAATTTTCACTGATCTTGACTTTGCTGATGATATTGTGATCTTCTCAGAGTGAATGGAGGCTCTGATCGGGATTCTCGAGAGACTGAGCATCTAGGCTTGTGAATGTCCAGGACAAAAATAAAATCTAAGCCTTTAATGACCTCTTGGGCACAGCCATCAGCAGTGTGTCTCTCTGGAGAGAGAGTGTCAACCTTGTTGAGAGGTTTACTTACCTCAGCAGTGACATTTATATCTCTAATGACTCTTCCTGGGACTGGACTGCATGTCTGCCTTGGGAATGCCAACCGGGATCCCAAGTTGTTTCATCGTGTAGTGGGTGTGGCAACGAATTGTACCAGTGCATGCTCCCCAGCCTGACCTGACCTGATATGCGCATATGGGTTATGGTTAGTTGGTGACTTTAAATTGGACTGGAATGAGTGTGTTTGGTCTTTCAATGGAAGAAAGAGCATTCTGTTCAGTATTGGTCCACGTTTGGCTTGGGATGCTTCCAGGATAGCCACTGGCTCTCCGTGACCCTGACTTTGAATAAGTGGATGATGGAGGAATGTTTTATAGGTTTTTGTGAGCTTACTTTTAGGCTACTTCTCAATCATTTGAGTCTCTAGTGTTTACAAATCTGTGCACTCTGATAAGCTGAACTTGCACTTTATGACACCTGTCTGCTGTGTGATTAATTCCACAAGGCACTGCTTGCTGTCCTGAATTTTTGTGCTGCTGCCCTTGTGTATCTGTCCCCTCAGGGTTTCTCAGTTTTGTGATCACATTAAGGTATTGACAGGCCCGCAATGGACTGATCGGTCCTCTTGCACTCATTCCAGTCCTGTCAACTCAAATGTTCATCAAGCATCACGAGTGCCAGCCAGCTAGCCAGCCTCAATTTCCAAAATGTGCCAAAATTTATATTCTTAACTTTTTCTGTTATCCGTTATATAATTTTTATTAACATTTACAAAATTAGCATTCATTTCAAACCAATATATTTAAAATGTGATTGTTTCCCTCTGTCTTGAAGTTTTAATAACCATTTCTAACTTGTTGCGTTTTCTCTAAGGTAAAATCAATAATTAAAAAAACTTATAAAGGTATTTAGGTCTAGAATATATTAAGCTGCTTTTAATAAGTGACAATTTTCATTCTTTTAATCTTACATTTTTGTTTTAATTTGTGCATGCTGAATTACACTTCTAATGCTTAACCAGACTCTTCTTTTATTTTACATTTTTATCTGTCAGAGTCTCAGAAGAGAAACATTTGTTTTTTTATGCCACGTACAGCCTTCTGTGACATATGTAAATAATATTTGATTTTATGTACACAAAATTGCACAATTATAAGCTATGCTGGCTCACAGCTCTGAAGACTAAGTTTTGATTCCCAGCAGTTTCACCGTATGTGTGAGATTCTGAAAAAATTAAAGGAACACTTTTTAATCAGAGTATAGCATCAAGTCGATGAAACTTCTGGGATATTGATCTGGTCAGTTAAGTAGCAGAGGGGGTTGTTAATCAGTTTCAGCTGTTTTGGTATTAATGAAATTAGCAACAGGTGCACTAGAGGGGCAACAATGAGAAGACCCCCAAAACAGGAATGGTTTAACAGGTGGAGGCCACTGACATTTTTCCCTCCTCATCTTTTCTGACTGTTTTTTCACTAGTTTTGCCTTTGGCTACGGTCAGTGTCAGAACTGGTAGCATGAGGCGATACCTGGACCCTACAGAGGTTGCACAGGTAATCCAACTTCTCCAGGATGGCACATGAATACATGCCATTGAAAGAGGGTTTTCTGTGTGACCCAGCATAGTCTCAAGGGCATGGAGGAGATTCCAGGAGACAGGCAGTTATTCTAGGAGAGCTGGACAGGGCCGTAGAAGGTCCTTAACCCATCAGCAGGACCGGTATCTGCTCCTTTGGGTAAGGAGGAACAGGATGAGCACTGCCAGAGCCCTACAAAATGACTTCCAGCAGGCCACTGGTGTGAATGTTTCTGACCAAACAGTCAGAAACAGCCTTCATGAGGGTGGCCTAAGGGCCCGATGTCCTCTAGTGGGCACTGTGCTCACTGCCTGGCACCGTGGAGCTTGATTGGCATTTGTCACAGAATACCAGAACTGTCAGGTGCCCTGTGCTTTTCACAGATGAGAGCAGGTTCACCCAGAGCACATGTGACAGAAGTGAAGAACGTTATGCTGCCTGTAACATCGTTCAGCATGACCGGTTTGGTGGTGGGTCAGTGATGATCTGGGGAGGCATATCCATGGAGGGACACACAGACCTCTACAGGCTAGACAATGGCATCTTGACTGCCATTAGGTATCGGGATGAAAGCCTTGGACCCATTTTTAGATCCTATGCTGGTGTAGTGGGTCCTGGGTTTCTCCTGGTGCACGACAATGCCCGGCCTCATGTGGCAAAAGTATTCAGGCAGTTCCTGGAGGATGAAGGAATTGATAACATTGACAGGCCCCCACGTTCGCCTGACCTAAATCCAATAGAACACCTCTGGGACATTATGTCTCGGTCCATCTGACGCTGCCAGGTTGCACCTCAGACTGTCTAGAAGCTCAGTGATGCCCTGGTCCATATCTGGGAGGAGATCCCCCAGGACACCATCCATCGTCTCATTAGGAGCATGCCCCGATGTTGTCAGGCATGCATACAAGCATGTGTGGGACATACAAACTACTGAGTACAACTTTGAGTTGCTGCAATGAAATTTCAGCAAAATGGACTATCCTGCTGCATCATTTTTTCACTTTGATTTTCAGGGTATCTTTGAATTCAGCCCTCTGTAGGTTAATAATTTTCATTTCCATCAAATGATGTGGCATCCTTTCGTTCCTAACACATTACCCAGTCCATATCAGTACAGATATCCAGCATGATAATTTTCCCATTGAGATCTGATGTGTTTTCAATGTGTTCCTTTAATTTTTGCAGTTTATATTAGATTGGCTAGTGCCTCTAAACTGGCATGGTGTGAATGAGTAGAGGTATGCCTAGTGATAAACTGGTTTCTTGCTGAGGGATGGTTCTATCCTTGTGGCCAATGGTGCCAGGATAGACCTCAGTTCCACACAGTCCTATAAAGGATTAAAAAAGTGGTTTCACAAAATGAATAGATAGATACCCGCAGGTTGATATGTACAAGTCCAAGAACATTATTTGATTTCTAATTCAATCACTATCTGTACTGAGTTTATCGTTTCTTCAAATATTAATGTGGGATTTCTCTCAGTAGTCTAGTTCCCTGCCACATGTGTATGATGCCTATGACAAGTGAAAAGAATGATGCTCGAGAGTGGTGAATGAGGGTTAGGGTCCCAGGAGGAATACATCATTTAATAAAGTTTTGGGCAAATAGTAATGTAGAGATTTTTGAAAGATTCTTCAGAAATAAAACAAGCTGTGTTGGCAGTACTTTTATAAGGCAGACTCCTTGGGAGTGGATAAGGGCAGAGAGATAGGTGGTGTCAGACTGTGGTTTGTGGTCTTCATCTGGGTCGATGATATCAGAGCTGTAGAGGAAATAAGACTACGTTCCCTGCTTTCTCCCAGCATCCCTCCTGTGAATCCTTTACATTGGCCTATGGAGGCATAGCAAAAGGCAAATAGTCTTGACATACAGTACATTAACTAGACATTCAAAATGTACATGTATTGCAAACGACCAGTGTGTTGGGTACACTAATACAGAGTTAACTTTTTACCTTTTGCTATCATTAACTTGCAAGGTTATAAACTCAACAAGGTAATAAAAGCTGCTGGCCAAGTCATCTCTAAACATATTGCTACAGATTACCGTGTGATATATCTTTACCCTAAAAAGCTCATTATATCACATTCTACAGATTTTTAAATGGCTTGGAACCTGTTGACTTCCAAGGGTAATGATGTTTTGAACTGAATTCTCTGTTATGTTTCTTGAACGATTCCAGAATTTTCCTATCTTTGTGAAATATGGCATTATTCTGCTGAAAAAAGCTCATTTGCAGACAGGAGTGACTGCTTTTATAAATGGATGCATCTGATCTGCAAAACATTCCAATATCCTGTGATGTTCATATTTTACTCTACTAGAGTCAAGTGACTCAGCATGTCCCGCCAAAACTCTATGACATGACCACTTCCACCCTGGTTTGTTGACAGCGAGCAGGGCTGATTCATAGATTCAGGTAATTTAAGGATATCACAGAATTACCTTTGGAAGGAGGTTTTTTGGCCATGTTCATACAGTATAATACATCCATCCACCCATTATCCAATCTGCTATATCCTAACACAGGGTCGAGGGGGTCTGCTGGAGGCAATCCCAGTCAACACAGGGCTCAAGGCAGGAACAAACCCCAGGCAGGGCGCCAGCCCACCGCAGGGCACACACACACCAAGCACACACTAGGGACAATTTAGGATTGCCAATGCACTTAACTTGCATGTCTTTGGAAAACACATACTTTTCACACTGACCGGGATTTATGTAGCAGAAGAACGTGTAAGTTGGCATTCGCACAGATTCATGCATCTGGATTTTTTTGTGCGTAAGCACATTTGCGCTTTTGTCCGTACGCCATGTTTTAGTGTGAATTCTACGCACAGCATTATACATGAGGCCCTGGGAGAGCAGCTGTTCTTCTAAGATCTATGACACCTTTTTATTCCTTTTTACTACTAAAAATATACTGCTTGTTACTTATATATTATACTAGGGCTTTCACCCCCTGCTCATTTCGCTCACCAACCCCCCCAGCCTGTGCTACACGCCAGCCACTTATGAAGAGGGGGGCTGAACACACCCCAAGGAAACGTGGTCACTCTTCCAAAACCCCCTCTTAAGTGGGGTTTGCTGCTGCTGCCATGCCGGTGATCTGCATCTTGCACGGTGCTTCGAACATTTAATAGCCTGTACAGCAGCTGTCCTACTCTTTGTCTTTTATTTCCGGCCCTGGGCATGGTTAAATCTCTTGGCACAAAATCTCGTCTCGTGGGACTTGAGTTCTTGATATTTTTTGTTTATAATTTAAAAATGGAATAAGAATCTGAAAATCTAATAACATCACATTAAAGTCCGAAAAGAATGATACCCAACATATATATGTACAGTAGCTTTTGAAATAAGCCGATTTAAAGCGTGACAAAAAAAAGTCACATAAAATCGTTGCACAAAATTGTTGCACTTTTAGGCTTAGGATTTTATATATATAGAGTAGATATATATATATATATATATATATATATATATATATATATATATATATATATGTATGCAGTCATATGAAAAAGTTTGGGAACCCCTCTCACCCCGCATAATAATTTACTCTACTTTCAACAAAAAAGATAACAGTGGTATGTCTTTCATTTCCTAGGAACATCTGAGTACTGGGGTGTTTTCCGAACAAAGATTTTTAGTGAAGCAGTATTTAGTTGTATGAAATTAAATCAAAAGTGAAAAACTGGCTGTGCAAAAATTTGGGTCCCCTTGTAATTTTGCTGATTTGAATGCATGTAACTGCTTAAAACGGATTACTTGTAACACCAAATTGGTTGGATTAGCTCGTTAAGCCTTGATCTTCATAGACAGGTTTGTCCAATCATGAGAAAAGGTATTTAAGGTGGTCAATTGCAAGTTGTGCTTCCCTTTGACTCTCCTCTGAAGAGTGACAGCATGGGATCCTCAAAGCAACTCTCAAAAGATCTGAAAACAAAGATTGTTCAGTATTATGGTTTAGGGGAAGGCTACAAAAAGCGATCTCAGGTTTAAACTGTCAGTTGGAATGTAATCAAGAAATGGAAGGCCACAGGCACAGTTGCTGTTAAACCCAGGTCTGGCAGGCCAAGAAAAATACAGGAGCGGCATATGCGCAGGATTGTGAGAATGGTTACAGACAACCCACAGATCACCTCCAAAGACCTGCAAGAACATCTTGCTGCAGATGATGTATCTGTACATCGTTGTACAATTCAGCGCAATTTACACAAAGAACATCTGTGTGGCAGGGTGATGAGAAAGAAGCCCTTTCTGCACTCACGCCACAAACAGAGTCGCTTGTTGTATGCAAATGCTCATTTTGACAAGCCAGATTCATTTTGGAACAAAATGTTTTGGACTGATGAGACAAAAATTGAGTTATTTGGTCATAACAAAAAGCGCTTTGCATGGCGGAAGAAAAATACCGCATTCCAAGAAAAACACCTGCTACCTACTGTCAAATTTGTCATGCTGTGGGGCTGTGTGGCTAGTTCAGGGACTTGGGCCCTTATTAAAGTTGAGTGTCGGATGAATTCAACCCAATATCAACAAATTCTTCAGGATAATGTTCAAGCATCAGTCACAAAGTTGAAGTTCCGCAGGGGTTGGATATTCCAACAAGACAATGACCCAAAACACAGTTTGAAATCTACAAAGGCATTCATGCAGAGGGAGAAGTACAATGTTCTGGAATGGCCGTTACAGTCCCCTGACTTGAATATCATTGAAAATCTATGGGATGATTTGTCCATGCTCGGCAGCCATCAAATTTAACTGAACTGGAGAGATTTTGTATGGAAGAATGGTCAAAAATACCTCCATCCAGAATCCGGACACTCATCAAAGACTATAGGAGGCGTCTAGAGGCTGTTATATTTGGAAAAGGAGGCTCAACTAAGTATTGATGTAATATCTCTGTTGGGGTGCCCAAATTTTTGCACCTGTCTAATTTTGTTATGATGCATATTGCATATTTTCTGTTAATCCAATAAACTTAATGTCACTGCTGAAATACTTCTCTTTCTATATATGCTGTATATATATATATATATATGCTGTGTATATATATATATATATATATATTGTGATAAGCTGCCCGGACACAGACAGACGGACACCATATTCAAGTCCACCACACGTTTATTGTACATCATATACACAGTTCAATAAGTGCACAAACCCAGTGCCAAAGCACCAATCTCCCCAAAAAGTCCAGGCTCTCACTCAGTCTCAACTACTCGTCAGGCCGCCTCCTCTCCTGCCTCGCAACCTTGTCCACTCCTCACCCGACTCCAGTCCTTCTCTGCAGGGAGGCGGCCCCTTTTATAAGTGCCCGGATGGGCTCCAGGTGATCCCCGACACTCCCTAGACACTCCCTTGTGTGGCGGAAGTGCCGGCTGTGTTCCCGGAAGCCCTCCGGGTGTTCCCAAACTTCTTCCCCCCAGTACTTCCTGGTGTGGCGGAAGTGTTGGGGTTCCGGGTCCTTCAGGTATGGGGGCGCCCCCTGGCGGAGACTACGGGCCCCTGCAGGGTTGGGCTTCCAAGCCCTGCACCCGTGGCCCTCAAAGGAACCAGGGCAGCCGCCCCCTCGTGGTCCGGAGGAGGAATGAGCCCTCCTCCTGTCCTCCTGGGCGTCCCGGCTGGGCACCACCCCCAGCCGCGTGCCACAGTACCCCACCGCAAGCTGAGACCCCTGGGCCCAGCGGCCAATCCCGTGAGGGCAGGTTTTCCTCGGCGGGAAGCCGACACACTTCGTTCCAGGGCCCGGTCCTATAAAAAAGAAGACAGAACAAGGGGCGGAGACGCTGCCCTGACGCCGCCACTCGGCGTCTCTCTGACGTCTATACGGGCAACGCTCCCCCTTTTGACCGGCACCCCGGTGCTTGCCAGCTCGGCCCCCCTTTCGTGGCACCCTTGCCTCTCGTGGTGGGACACCGGACGGGAGCGCACGCGCGCCCGTCTCCTCAGCCTTCCGTGGGTTTACCCTCTGCAGCCGCAGAGGGTGGCCCTTCTCCAAACGTGAGCATCCTGCCTCACGTTTGCCCTTATCGGAGGAACCGGCATTCTTCCCTCGGCTCCCCCTTTTACTCTTGGACGCGGTGACGGACTGAGTCTCCTTATAGCGTAAAAAGAGACCCTGTCGCGTCTGCGTCCTTTTAACTCGCCTCAAGGCTGCGGCAGGCTTAGGAGGGAGGGCGCTAGGACCCAGGGCACTTAACAGCCCACGTCCTGCTAGTCCCCTCACTGATTCTCCCCCTCACCAAGCACGCAGCACTCACCGCCACATCTCCTGTAGGAGATCCCCCTTTTGGACTCTGATCACAGGGTTCACAGATCCTGTCGGTGGGACCTCCAACATGCTGTACGGGATCGATGAAACTTACCGGTCCCGCTGTACCTCTCCGGCCGAAGGTTTGCTCGCCGCGCCGTTTCGTCCGCTCTTCCAGCGCCTCCTCTGACGCGACTGGCTTCCCCTCCAGCATCTGCTCCCCAGCACGGAGGGCACCTAGCATTTGTGGATGCGACTCCACAGAACACTGATCAACCGCCAGCGCCTGTAGAGCCGCAGACATGGACGAAAGTACAGCCAGCAGTGGGCTTTCCTTATTGTCAGCTACAGCTGCTGGCTGCTCTTTAAGGCTCTTTGAAGAATGCACGCACCCAGCTGCACATTCTCCCTTATCGGAGGAACTGGCTTCCTCAAGCCGCTTCCTCCATTTACTGTGGGACGCCGCCTCAGTTCGGATCTGCCCATTGTAAAAGGGCAGACCCAGCCCCGCAGGCGTCCGGAGCTTCACAGGGTCGGTCTCCCTTACCTTCCCCGTTGTGCCTCTCCGTCCAGGAGTTCCTGCAGCGCGCCGATCCCTTCCTGCCTGCGGCTCTCGATCCAACGCCACTGCCATCCCTCCTGAGTCCAGCGTCTCCGCCCGGAGGGCACATTGCTCGGCCGGCAGCGACAGCACGAGCTGGATCTCGCTCTGCAGCTCCTGCAGTATCGCTGCCAAAGAGGAAGAGACAGTCGGCGGTGTGCTTACCTTCCAGGCGGCGCCACTCGCCGGCTGCTCTCCGTGGGCTCTTTCCTGCAGCCCACTCGGGTTACTTGGAAGCACGGGACAGACATTCCCTGCTCTCGCCTCCGACCAATCGCTGGCGAGAGGACAGGACACGCTGTCCAATCCCGTGCCTGTTATGAGGAGGGACTCCTGGTCCGCCGCCATTTTGGCTCTACTGCCCCTGGTGCGGCGCCATTCTGGCTCTTGGAGTTGCAGCTCCATCCTGTCTGCAGCTCTCCCGACTGCAGCCTCCGCGCTGCCGACGGCCCGTGGACCGGCACGCCTCTGCCACAGACACGGATCCGGGCATACCCTGCCGGTAACAAAAGAGGGAAGTCCTACCCCACAGGGCAGACCATTGTTACGCAGGGCACTCACCTCCCGGATCCCGTCATCCAGCCGTATCTGCTGCATACTGGCCTTTCCTTCAGCGATACCGTCCTGGCCGCCGTTTCCAACAGCACATCGGTCGGAGTCTGCTGCACTCCAGCCACGCCCGTTGGTGCTCCTCCGCACCCAGGGGTAAGAGCCGTTTTGCGGACTACTGGCAGTCCCAGGGGAGAATCGCTCCCGCGGAGTTGTGCATGCGTCGCTCCCGCGGCGCGTGTGGGGGTTCCGCTGCTGCGCCGGGCTGCTCACAGAACATTTTTTCTCTACAGGTTCCTGCCTTGAACCAGGCAGACCATCCTGCCGACTACGCCACTGTGATAAGCTGCCCGGACACAGACAGACGGACACCATATTCAAGTCCACCACACGTTTATTGTACATCATATACACAGTTCAATAAGTGCACAAACCCAGTGCCAAAGCACCAATCTCCCCAAAAAGTCCAGGCTCTCACTCAGTCTCAACTACTCGTCAGGCCGCCTCCTCTCCTGCCTCGCAACCTTGTCCACTCCTCACCCGACTCCAGTCCTTCTCTGCAGGGAGGCGGCCCCTTTTATAAGTGCCCGGATGGGCTCCAGGTGATCCCCGACACTCCCTAGACACTCCCTTGTGTGGCGGAAGTGCCGGCTGTGTTCCCGGAAGCCCTCCGGGTGTTCCCAAACTTCTTCCCCCCAGTACTTCCTGGTGTGGCGGAAGTGTTGGGGTTCCGGGTCCTTCAGGTATGGGGGCGCCCCCTGGCGGAGACTACGGGCCCCTGCAGGGTTGGGCTTCCAAGCCCTGCACCCGTGGCCCTCAAAGGAACCAGGGCAGCCGCCCCCCTCGTGGTCCGGAGGAGGAATGAGCCCTCCTCCTGTCCTCCTGGGCGTCCCGGCTGGGCACCACCCCCAGCCGCGTGCCACAATATATATATACTGTATATAAATATTAAAAATTATAAAAAGCATTTTTGCTTTGCAGGTTATTTATTATAACAGCATACATTATTAGTTTAATTGTTATCTAAAAGTGATGAAGAAAAGAAAATAAATGAGATGAAGGAAAGAAAAAACAGTTATTCTGATTATTTTTTCGAATTCCAGTTCATTTATATACATGCACAAATAACATTGTTGTATGTTAAACTAATAAATGGGCATGGCTTTCAGGATTACCATTCATAATTTACTTCCTAAACGACTCAGTGTATCTACAAAATGTCAGGCTTGCTTAATCAAGAAGTTAAGTAGGCTGCATTGTAAACCTGCACATATTATAAGTCACTTTGATAAGGGTAGAGCTTCTAGTTTAATTTTGTCCTTCAGTTAAACCTCAATAAAAATAGCCTAGAGGCTCTGCATTACCCCTTCAATTAGCATGTGCTAACTGACGTCCATCTGCATCCCTCTCTTACAAGGTCAAAGGAAGCAAGCATATGCTATGTTTGAAAGCATATATAATGCTGAAGGAGGTGTCATTCCAGACACTGGAAAAATGCAGGCACAGTTTTGCAGTTTCTCACACGGAGTAGGATTAGAAGTACAAACTGAAGATGACTGTTTTGGCAGCAAATACCATATTAACTGAATATACTGTATGTACTGTATGTGTACATATACTGTAAATGTTTTATATATATATGTACAGTATGTATATATAAAAATATACTGTTACGTTATTTATGATTATTAAAATGCGTTTCTTTTAGTTGTGTGTTACTTCACCTTCATTATCCTTTTATTCAACTATATCATGTTTCTATTCTTTTTCATATCTGTTGTTGATTTTATTGTTGTAAAGCTCCGATGTTAATTTATAAAGGTCATGTCTGCCTGTATTGGATACTTTGAATGGGGGTTTGCTTTCAACTAGAGGGCAGTCATAGAGTAGATGTTTTTTTTAAGGAGCTGTCTCATTATTAATTTACCTATAGCAATATTGTTTGTGAAAACCCTAGCAAGGCTGCTATTCTGGTACACGTATGGTAGCATGCCTAATACCGCCTACTAACATACTGTGATCAAAGTCGTATCAACAATTAGTTTTGCCCATTGTCCCTATGAATTAAACACATAATCAATTTCATGCTTCCTGTCTAGCTGCATTAAATGGCACTGTCTTCACTTAGACTGTCATTGACTGAATAGTCAGTTATATGAAAAAGCCAGTTACACCTAATGAAGTGGCCACTCAGTGTCATTTGATGCTGCTTGATGCTTTTGTAAGGAGTCACAAAATATTTAAAAAGTCATGGAACATACTGTATAAACGCCCACCAACCTCCAAACTCCAAATCAGAACTGCCAAAGGCCAGCATACATTTCTGTTTTTTTATATTGTTTATATAGAAATAGCTTTTGTAGATTATACTTGCTTTCATGCCCCATTAATTGCAAACATATTTGACTATAAATAATGATAGAATTCATTTTTTGAAATCTACACTTTGGAAGAGTATGTTATGTGTAAAACAAATGTGGCGTCAGCTAGGAAAGAAATATTGATTACATTGTGGGTATTCAGGCTTCACAGATAACCCATATATCATCACGATTTTCATAATATTATTGACTTGGTTTGGTTTTCAAATGTCACATTTCAGTGACAATCCCAGTGTTTGGATTGGGCGTAAAAGGGAAAAAAACAATCAATACCAGTTATTGACCTTGAAAAAGTGTTACATGTGGAAGCCAGAGGGTCCCTTAGATCAATAATGGCATTAATTAGTGGGAAGAGTTCCATATGTCATGGTGTTAGTCCAGTGAAGTGTGGTAGCCCTGATGAACCTGTATATAAATATGTTGGCACACACTGGGCTGCTAGTCAGGACACTTTTAAGGGGTAAATGATTCTGATTCTGTGAATTTACAACAAAGTAATGATTGCAAGGAAGATTTGGTACACTTCACGGTAAGAAAGACCTCTACTCTTGTACTGACAACTGCATTCTTTAAATATTATATCATCTTTGCGAATTAAAGCTACAATTTCTTTTTGGCTTTTCATTATCAGCATAATTTATTTTAAACATAAATAGATGTCATTTAGTAAAAACATTGAAAATATGTTGTGATTTCGACTGTGTTCTCTTCATAATACTAGGTTATTAATATTGTTGAACTACATATTTGTGGGTAGAATAGCCTACAGGCCAAAACAGAAAACTGATGGCCTGATCTCTGATCCACTCTGTGACCATGTGGAAGTCACTTAGTCTGGATTTGCCTCAATTTTAAACATGAATAATAATAATAATAATAATAATAATAATAATAATAATAATAATAATAATAATAATAATAATAATAATAGTATTATTGTTGCATTCTTACAATATTGTTCAGGGAAGTTGTCGCTATAAAAGAGTGCTATAAACATGAAAGGTATGTTATTATGTTTTCATGATCTTTAATTTTGATTTGCAGATAGATTGTATGTTCTATGATGTCTACCATACATGGTAAAGTCAGTAAATCTCTGCTTTATATAAGACAATAAATCATTATATGATTTCTAATAATGACTTTTATCATTAGTCATCATGACGCTGTAAGGCATAAACTGGTTTATGTAAAACACTGGACATGAAATACAGTATTATAAAATATAAATTCCAACTTTGGAAAATCCAATTTGCATTTGTCCAAATTAAGTTACATTAAACTATAGAAAGCAAGAATATGTGTAATAATGTTTAAGGAATATATCAGGTATTTTCAGCATTAGCAACTTACATGCTAGTACTTGTGCATTTACTGTACATGAGCATGGGGCTTACTATTTCATTTTTGATTCTCCAAAATCTGACAAATTTTCAAAATTACAGTAGGTCAGCATTATAATTCATTAACAAAAATTCAAGGCAATGAATCTTAGAAAATTTTTATAAGTAATTCATTAACTTTCAAATCCTACTTTATCCAATTCAGGATTACAAGTTGCCAGAGCTTATCCCAATAGGATCAGAGACCAGGTAGGGACCAGTTTGGACAGGGTGCATCCACATCCTCTCATTTTAGGGCATTGGCACAACCTAAACTTTAGGATGAAAATGATAATGTGTGAGGAAAAACACATACAGGTACAGGGAGAATATTCAACTGCACAGCAGCAATAACTGGCCTTTAATAGGTAGTATCACAAACCACTGTACCACCATGCCACAGTCATCTGTAAGTAATATAATCTATTCTGCACTGTATACACAATAAATATTTATTGTTTTTTGCTAAAACTGACAATTAGAACGTGCAGAAATATTTAAGGCACATGTCCAGTTCATCCATCAAAAGTACAGTTCTTAATTAATGACTTACTTCACACCAAGTAGCGTTTGACTTTGTTCAGAATATTTATGCCTTTTATACCAGATTGTCATAAATAGGAACCTTTATTCTGTTTTTATTCATATAGTATCCATATAAAAGAGAAAAGGTAACTATAAATGACTTTGTACTTGTATATGTTATCTATATGTAATGATTATCGATAAAGAGATTATGTCTGTTTATAGCAGTAGTTATACTAAAATTGTTAAGTCACTTTTCCTGTCCTCCCTTCTAATAAAAAGTTGGCGCAAAGAATAGTTCATAAGGTCCCCAGTGCTGCAAGATATCCACACATATTACAAATGTTATCCCCAAGACTTTGAATGTACCACCAAATAGCAGGCATACTCTGCTCATCTGACCTTCAGATATTTCTGGGGTTTTTGTACATTCTAATTGAAATATAAAGAGAAGGGATTAGCGAAAGAGAAGTGTTGACAAATGCCTGACATGGCTGCTGCCAAATTTACATTCTCCTGGTTAAAGCAGATTATTAACACAGGCACATTTATAATGGAATTGTGTGTACATATGAAATATTTCACATACTTAATGTTCATATTAGAAAAATCCCTGCAATGCAATGTTTTCCTTTGAAAAAAACTGAAAGGAAATGCTGGAATGATTTAATTTTAATTAATTGTAAGGTTGAATGTTATGAGCAATTAAGGTGCCTCACAGGTCTAAAGAACTAGGTCCAGTTCCCAGTTTTACTGTCTATGTAGGACTGATATCTTTTCTCCATGTACATACTCGTTTTCTTAGGTTATCAAATTTCTAAACACATTTGAAAACTGTGCATTATGCGTTAACAAGCAATTTTAATTTTACCTGGGTCAAGTGAGTGAGGCCTACAGTTGTCTACTGTTCCATGGAAGGTTTGTTGCTGACTTACACCTGTTTATGAAGATGGAACCACCAATCTCCATGACCCTGTATTAGAAAAAGTGATTTCAGATAATGGATAGGTGGATGTTATTATATACAGTATCATCACTAAGTAATTGTTTAAGACACAGACTGATACATTTTGACTATGTTGGAAGGAAGTTGCACTCTTGTTTATTTTTTATGATTTAATCTTACTAAAATATGTTATATAAAGGGCAGCTTACAGTCATAATTCAATATAACTAACATAATGGCTCAATTCAAAGCCTATATTGTAAACTGTATGTTGTTATATTATTGAACTAATTACGTTTCAAATTCTATTCATTGTATTACTTTTTACTAGAGTATTGTATATGAAATGTACAGCCTTATTAAGTTTGACCATGAACACTATGATAAGCTATACTTACTTTGAATAAGTTGGTTCCTGTCATGTAATTCATGCTGCCAGGATAGGCTGCAGCTGTCCATGAATGGTAAAAGTAGGTTTGGGAAATGGAAAGATAAACACATTATATTCTCTAGAGACTGAAATATTCAATATATTTGTATTTGTTCTATAATATATAATCTCTTATTACAGAAGTGTTTTAATTTATTAGACTATCATAAAAAGCATAATTCTGGGTCAATGTACAATGCTTACTTTGCGGGAAAAAGCACAAAAACATGTAATTAAAAAGTGTGTGTTGATCTAACCTTTAATATTAATTATTATTACTGACACAAACAGCAGATTGTTCATTAAAAATACAGAAATTAAAGGAATGCTCATCTTTAAAAGTTATTGTGTCTGTGGTATACCAGCTATTAAATATATGTATCATATAGCTATAACAAAATCTTTACCTATTTATATTTATGGCTATTTCTGAATTACTTAATTAATTTCACCCTAATTCAGACTAGAGATGTTTAACAGATAAGCAAATTCTTTTGTATTCCTGTGCACCATTTCTTCAAAAGCTAGTTATTACACTATATTAAAATATTAATTACTGTAAATGTTTAATCAATGAGGTAAATGTATATTCACTTTAACTTAAATACTAAATAAATTGTCAAAAGCAACCTTAAGATAATGTAAATATATTATGCAGATTTCTTCTTTATAATTATACTTTTTGTAAATAGCCTTAAGATGCCATGGTGATACAGTATTTTAAACTTCTTCCTTATATGTCAGACTCCCGGGTTTTAAATCCCAGCTCAAATGCTGTCTTTGTTGAATTTGAATGTTCTTCAAACCTGAGTACTACTGCTTTATTTACTACAGCACATATACAGTACATTTACAGGTAACAGGCAACTCTTGGTGGGTGTGTGTGTCTCTGTGCACTTTGACAGGCCAGTGTCATCTCCAGGGTTTGTTCTTACTCAGTATTGACAGGATAGGCACTGACTCCCTCCAATCCTGAACTTGATATGTGGGTTACAAAATGGATAAAGAGAAGCTTATGCTCTATTGATTTGCCAATGAATAGAGAAAAAGATTTTCTTCCAGGTCAGATGAAAAACACTCCTGGCATTAAAGACATTTGCTACCTATCAGTGACTTGCAGTGTTTTCAGACATGCATGGCAAAGTAATCTTCTGTTTATTGAAAAAAAATCATACTTACCTTCAACTAAGTTCATATAAATGCTCTTGTATCACATAATACAGATTATATCTTAGACTATATTTTAGGCAATCATAATGCTAAAAATAATCCTTAGTAAAACTTTGCTTAGATGAATGCATATGTCTACATCTACTTTCTTTGTTTGACAGTATTTAAAATGGATTTTTCATTTCTTCCTTCATCTGAAGATGTTTTACATGTACAGTAATAAGAAGTTGTCTGTGAAAAAGCAATTTATTTCCAACTAATTTCCTCAATGTATTGTAGCATTAGTTTAAGAATAAACACCACATATCTGAATTTTTTTTAGTTGGATACATTGCAGAAATAGTCCAGTAGATTCTCTTTGTTTTATTCCCCAATGGTGTATTATATACAGAACAAATTTCAGTGTTGAATTAACACTTCGTGTGTATTAATGGAAAAGCTCTGTCTCTATGTACAGTTTTTTAGGGTTTGTTTGGAGACTATAAGAGTTCATTTAACATGGGCAAGTTTGCTGTCTATGCATAATAATTCATAAAAAGAAAATAGTGAATGAGTGAAACAGTGTAACAATTAATCATTTTGTAATTAGTTTCTTTCTGTGCAACTTTGACTTTATTTTTAGAGTCATGTATCATCAAGAATCTCACTTAGCCAGGGTCTCTGGTTCTACATGCCAGATGATGTGTGATATGTTTGATATTAGGTTGTTTTATTTAAATCAACTAAATATCAGACATATTCCTATAACATCTGGATCAAACCACGTTCAACTGTTTCACCATTCCAAGATAAAGGTGGGCTCGCTTTTGGTCTTTTCCACAACCTGCACCTTGATACATATAATACAGCTCCCTCTTAACTGAGCATTATGAAAGATGGCCATCCAGAGAGCAAGCAGCAGCCTGGAGGCAGAATTTAAGAAGGTCTTGAACAGGTGCTGGGTCCTGGTTTTCTAGATAAAAAGAAGCGATTTAAAGAGTCAACTGAAAATGTTCAATCAAGTAACTGCAATAATTCATAGACAAGTCTATCTGATGGAAGTGAAGGTGTTAAACGAATTGTTTATGTTTTTATTTTTCTTTCTATTATCTCTTATACATTTTTGTATAAGGTAATACTTATATTTAAAAAAAAATGACATGCTCTGGAACTGGATTAGGCAAATCTGAAAATTAGCACAAAAGTTCAGGATTTTGTTGCTGCCTCAAAGCTCCAAAATCCTGAGTTTGAATCTTGGACCAGGATATCACTTCTGAGGAGTTTTTATATTCTCATTTTATCTATGCAAGTTTCTCTCTAGTACTCCAGTTCGACATGCCAAAGTTGTACAGGTTCAGTTAACTGGGAACTCTAAATCTGCACAATGTAAGTGAATATCTGTGTATGTGTGTGTGCGTTTGTGCACTGTGTTGGAATGGCATGTATATCATGCCCTGGATATGTTGTGACTCCAAAAAGGACAAGTGGTTTAGAACTGAAGATGGATGAATGAATTTTTCTATAGTCCTAAAATCTATATATATAATGCATCTGTTTTGTAGATGACAATTTTATCTTTTTCTACTTGATTTTTGAAAAGGTTTATTACATTTATTTGTGAATTTCCCCCTGGGATTAATAAAGTATCTATCTATCTATCTATCTATCTATCTATCTATCTATCTATCTATCTATCTATCTATCTATCTATCTATCTATCTATCTATCTATCTATCTATCTATCTATCTATCTATCTATCTATCTATCTATCTATCTATCTATCTACATAACAAAAAAGTGGTAAGGTGTATTACAATACAATTTAACTGGCTATGTACAAATAAGTATTTTATATATTATAAACCATTTTCAACATTTAAACCCAACTTACATATTGTTACAATTTGCTGGCAATTGAAACTAAAAAAAGGTCTCAGATCAAAAACTGCAACTCAGTGTTCTTGTAAGGCCTAGAAACAAAAATCAGCTTGTCCCAAAACTTGAGAAACAGGCTTCGCAGTCTGCACTGGACAAAAGAGAGCCAAGGATGAATTTTGTTCTGTTAAAACTAAATGATTTTTATTTCAGGACCAGAAGATGAAACAAGAACAAAACAGGGTACGTGCCAGGCTCAAAACCAAACAGACAAATGGATTTTTCATCAAGCCAGAAATGTGAAACAAGAATCAAATTCATAAACGTGAAAGTAAGTCAGAAAACAAAGAATAAAAATACCAAAAAGTGCATGTTATGTCCTTCAGTTTTATCCAAAACATAGGCACCCAAACAGCGCAAAAATTGCCTTCTTACAGTTTTATGATAAACATATCATGTGAGCACGCTCCCGGAGACTTTTGGTAGGTTACCTTGGCAATTGCAGACGTGAAAATCACAAAAAATAATGACGCTGATCAATATTTGAAACAGAGCCATTATAAGAAAAAATTACTATTTAGTCAGGAACCAAAATAGAATGAAATAAATTCCTTAATCAAATTCCTCAACTTTAGAAACTCCAGAATAGTCACCAAGAAGGTCCCAAAAACTCCTTAGGAAAGTGTTATAAAATCCTAAAGAACACCTATCACAAAAGAATTCAATGCAGTTGGCTACAGGGGAATGATAAAACCCCTAGTCCCAAAGACAAACAAAGTTGAGGTCAGGTCATGTTTGGGAGCATGTACTGGTACAGCACATTGCCGCACTCACCACATGACAAAACAGCTCAGGGTCCCAGTTGGCAACTCCCCAGGCAGACATGCGGTCCAGTCCCAACCTTCTGAAATAAATGTCCATCTGCTGCAGCCAACTGTTACATGGGCATCCCTTGGCCTGGTCCAACTGCTCGAGTCCTCAACAATGAGGATCCTGCAAGCTGGATCACCCTGGGGGAACTGCGCCACATGGCCTTAGTGCCATAACTGATGATCCCTCACCATACAGGTAATTAGGGACTCCGTGAGCAACCACTTGTTTGATACAAAGTCAAACCAGTGGTACCCAAGGTATTTCTAAGAGACACAGTACCGAATGAATCCAGTCTTTGTCTCATGTCACTGGACAGCCTCCATGTCTCAACCATATAACAAAACAGGAAGCATCAGGACTCGAAAGACTTGAAACTTCGTCCATTTGCAAAGATATCGGGAGCACCACACACCCCTTTCCAGCGACCTCATGATGCGCCATGCTCTTTCAATCATAGGAAGAGTCACTAGAGACATGAATGTCAGGTAAGCAAACCTCTCAGTGCAGTCAACACTCTCTCTACAGACAGACACAGTGCTGGTGGATGTGCCCAAGAGGTCATTAAAGACCTGGGTCTTGGTTTTTTCCAGGACGTAAGCCCAGACATTCAGACTCCTCGCTCATTCTCTCGAGAGCCCCAATCAGAGCCTCCATTGACTCCGCGAAGATCACATCAAGTCAAAATCAGTGAATTTTTCTTCACCAACAGATGCTCCACAGCCACTGGACCTCATGACCCTGCCCAATATCCAGTACATACGAGCATTGAACAAGGTAGGAGCAAGAACACACACCTGAGGAAGCCCTGTATCAAGTAGGAAAAACGCAGAGGTTCTGCCTCCACTCTGCACAGCACTCACAGTACCAGTGGACAGGCCCACTATGACATCCAGCGACTTTGGGGAATCCCACAAAGTCCCAGGATGTCCCACAAGGAAGCTCGATCAACTGAATTGAACACTTTAGAAATCTGACAAAGGCTGCAAAGAAACTCTGCTGATATTCATATTTGCGCTTGATAAAAATCCTCAGTACAAACATTAGGTCTACGGTAGACTTCTTAGGTGTAAAACCAGACTGCTCCAATCACTGGTAGGTGAGCAAGTGATCACAGATCATATTACCTTGCACTAAGAGCAGTGTTATCCTTCTGTAGTTGACGCAATCCAGGCAATCATCCTTCTCTTTCTAGATAGTAACAACAAGTCCCATTTTCCAGTCAGTTGGGATAACACCCATCTCCCGAACCGAAGCAAAGATTGCTTGCAATGACAGAAAGACAGCCTGAACATCAGCCTGGAGAAGTTCACCCCAGATATCACAGATCTCTGCAGCCTTCCCTACCCTCTGCTGTTTCACCAACTGTGCAATCTCAGTGAGAATGGGTGGTTCACAACTAATTGGAGGATCAGCCTCAAGAACCGTGGACCCAGAGATGTCCAACATCCTAGCTGGAGGATCAGCTTTAAGCAGCTGTTCAAAGCAGTCATCACAGCAGGTCACAACTGCAACGTCATCCGTTAGGACTGTTCCATTATCTGCCCTGACTGAAACCCTCCAAAGCAACAGATTCAGATGTGCGTAATGCTTTGATTCCTCTGGAAGCAGGACATGGGCTACTAGAGCACAGATGATGCATCACTTGCTCAAAAATTCCTCTAACAAATGCCTCCTTATCTGCCCTCAGAGCCCTTGCAGAAGTCCTATTCAATTCCCGGTACAAACCAAAGTTGCCAACAAGTTGTGCGCTGCAACTCTTTATCGTAATATCCAAAGTGCACTGCAAAATGAAATACCTCCTTCTGGGAACACCGGCAACACCAACACAGCCCTCAGTAACCTTCAGGGTCTTGTCACGGAAGGTCTCCCACATCACTTTAGGATTGGCAGTCGCACCCAAGTCTACAAGTTCCTCACACAAACTGCATGCAAACTCATTAGAAACAGCCTGATCTTAGAGTCTGGCCAAGTCCAGCCTCATTCTCCTAATAGGTGGTAGCCTACTGGATCTAAGTTGGATCTTCAGAGTTGCAACAACAAGTCTGTGGTCAGAATTCACAAACTGGGCATTTCTCTAGACCCTGCAGTTTTGTAGGAGCCTCCAGAGTTTGCCTACGAGGATGTGATTGATCTCCTTCATCACACCACCAGTATTGGAGTACCAAGCCCAACGATGTGGCCCACCCAGGGAGATGGAACCAGGATCCAGCCAACCACAGCTATTGCCCTTTTGCAAAGTAAAGGAACATGGAGCCATTTTCACCACGGTTGCCAGACAAATGGGGACAGACACAATCCTTATAGTCAACCCTGTCAGTGTCAGTGGTCGCATTGAAATCACCCATGACCACAGACGTGTCACCTTGTGGGCACCCATCAACCACTGAGCAGAGCTGCAAATAGAATGTCTCCCTCACCAAGACATCACTTACCGCAGTCAGAGCATATACTGAGACAACAGACAAAGCACCCAGAGAGTGTCTTAAGCTGAGTCTCATAATACGCTCATTGAAAGGAATGAAATCAGACACCATTGGAAGGAGCCAATCCACGACAGCAACAGCTACTCCCCGAGTATGACAGCCATCATACTCAGAGAGAGACCAGAGCAATAAAAGATTTATTCACCTACAGAGATCCTGCCAGTCCCAGGTCTGCATACATCAGAGAGTGCCGCCACTGAAATGTGGAGTTTACAAACCTCCTCCGACATACAGAGGAAGATGGCTATCATACCGGAGAGACATGATGTTCCACACACCTACGCTAATGAGCCACCTCAAACTAGGACCCAAGTGCTCCCATGCAGTGGGCAATGCCTCAGCACAACATTAGTTCCGACCCAACAGGCCTAACCCCATTGGTTCTCTGGCAGTTTCAACTCTTCAAGAGATGAGGCTACCAAGGGCTTTCCCCCATCCCCTTTATAATGTGAGTAGCCTTTCTGTGGACAGCTGCAGCAGAGCTATTCCCACAGAGAGCAGTAAGGAGTGCTGTCTGCTGTTTTGGAGCTGCATGAAGTGTTTACGGTGGTTGGAGTGCCAATCCTGCCACCAACCCTCAAGTTTTCCCTGCAAGTTGGAGGACTGTTTACAGGGCCAGATGCAGTTTAACATCATACCCAAAGTAGTTTGTAAAAAAAAAATATATAATCAACAACAAAATTAAATGAAAGAAAGTAAAATCATTTGCCAGAAAGGCAAGCGAAAAGTTGAGAAGTCAAATGCCTAATCTACAATCAAAATCTAAATAACAAAAGCAAAGTCAAAAACTGAAAACTGACAACACGAGCACTTACACGACTTCAGAGCTGAAAAAACAAACTTCATAAGACAGCTGAACGAACATAAGTATAAGCCAATGTCTTAGCACTAGTACTGAATGTTCCATCATTTTATGTAGGACTGGATTCAGTCACAGTTTCAGTACCCAGAGAACAGGAAATATAACAATATCAACTAAATGGAGCTACTGTACATAATAAATAAATAAACATAAATGCAAAATATACTTAAGAATAATAAAACAAAAAAGGGGAAGACACAAAAATTTTTAGAAACATAAATTACCTAAGAACAATAAAATGAAGGAGTTAAAACAAAAGACACTAGAGCCAGAAATGAGACACATGCCTTTTGCACAAATGCCTTTTCCTTCCTAGCTGTGTCTTTAAGATGGTTCCATTAACATATGAATGTTGTATTTTCTTAATTCTTTAAATTCTGATTAATTCTTTAAATTTTGATTTTTTTTAATAAAAATGCAAGTACATTTTGAAAAAAAATATAAGAATGCACTTGAAGGGTTTTGGTAAAGCCTTCAAGCTCTGGCTAATTACACCTATGAGCTTATACATGTGGCTTGCAAAATGGCTGTATTCTCAGTCTTATGATGTCATATTTGTCTCTTGTGGCCTGTGTGGTGTGGACCCTACAGATATCATCTGCATGTAATGACCATGGCGGTAAAACATAAATTAACCCATTAAAGTAGTAACAACATACAAAAATTAATAAAAGTATGTAGTGTTTCCAAATCTGTAGAGACACTATCAGACAAAAATTCACAAGCTAAGCCCTTTTCACTGATGGACACATTAATCCACTTTTAAACAAGCTCTGAATCTGTAACTGGTAGGGACCATCTTTCAATCACAAAGCTGCACTTTACCATAAATCTAAGTGCACACATCTCTTTTGTCTGTTTAGAAAGATGTGTTGACTCACTCTACTGAGAGCTAGATGTAACTGTCTTTGGGCTTGGAAGCTGCTCTCCATAAAGCCTTGCTACAGGAGGGCCTGAGCTAACTCTAAGATCCTCTCCTCCAAGTTCCGTGTGACTGACCACAATCAAGGAGAAGAAGCCATACCTCAAGAAGGGAAGAGTCACATTATTGCCTGAGTGGCAAAAGCACAGCAAAGTTGTAGAGGAAGCTGTTAGGAAGACACCATAGAAAATGAATCACATGGCTGTAGTGTTATACAGGGATATGCAAAGCAGAAAGGCAAAAACTTAAAGCAGAAGCAGGAAGCAGGAGAAGCAAAGGAGATGAAGAATACATTAAAGTAAAGCCAAAAGATGGGAATTCAACCTCAACCAAAACACCAGACCCCAAAATGAGTTCCGGAAATCAGATTCAACAAAACACTCACAGATCAGTTTCATTAAATTTGTTATTAAATTGCTACTAATCCAAAAGGCTTGAATCTAAAAGGCATCACCTTTTTAAATATCAGATTGATGACATCATGAATCTGCGACCACAGGCTATCAGGTGTCACCAATGGGAAAGCAGTGGGAGCAGACTGCTATGAAAAACAAGGCTATGGCAAGTAAAAATAAATAAAATAAAACAATAAGACATAAAAAATAAGTAAACATACTCAAAATGAAAAGCAGACGATCAAGATATGTACAAAAATGCAACTTGCACTATCTAAAAGCTTCAGAATCATAAAAATGGCACAGACAAATGGTGTATTCTGTTGTAAACAAGTTGTTCACACTTACCTGGATCAATGACATATAAATTCAAATAGAAATTGATGTCATCGTTAAATCCTTGGAGTTGTAAAAGTGTTTATCTGTGCCAAGATAAAATAAAACTCCAAGCAGATTGCAAACATCCGGCTAAGGACCTACCTTCTTGTGTTTAACTATTACCATGTAATAAGCTTATGATTAACTCTATCACATACAACTCTAGACTTTACAAGCTTTTGAGTAAACTGGAAACAAAAGACTTGAATCGCAGCCTCATGTTTTAACAAGCTCTCATTCAAAGCTATGTATTTGAGCATATCTGAGTTGGCTGTTGAATCACACTAAACTTGAAATGGTAAATGAACATGCTTGTGAAATTAAGTAAATCAGAAAAACTGTAAACAAATTTAGAACAGACAGCCTCCTGTTTTCTTTGAATGCTGATCTCATCTGTCTTGTGTCTTATTTTTTATGTTGATACAATATATATATATATATAAATATATATATATATACATATATATATATATATATATATATCAAGTTGTCATATTTCTACAATCCTTGTGTATTGTATTTGAACAAACTGCATTAATTTCATTTGTAAAATGTGTTTCAGTTATCTTGATATGAGTTAGCTAGAAAACCCCATATGCAGAGAAAGATCAGAAAAATAACTGAAATTATCAGCTTGGGTAATACAAAGCTGATAATTAATTGATTGATTGATTGAATGATTGATTAACATCAAACAATATTTTTTCATCTCTTTCACATGTTCCTACAGTGTGCATCTTATCTGAAAATGACAACACCTTGTAAATTTCATTCTAACAACCTGTTTCTTATTTTGTACATTAAAAAGCAATAATAGAAAATGTTCTCTTTTGTCCTGTGTTCCTGAAAGAGAAACACTAAAAATAACTTGGTTGAATAACATCGACAAGAAGATTTTTTGAACAGTAGGGAGATATGTTGTATATGATTTGAAAAAGATGTAGCACTGTTTGTCTGACTGATTCTTACTGACTTGTAATGTAAATTATAAAACCAATAAAATTTATAAAAAGTACACTGTTTTGACCAGTTTTTAGAAGGTCAGTATTCAATATGCTGTCAACGGGACAATTATGAGAGTTTAAATGTATCTTGGGTACTTATATTAAAAAGGCTGAAAATCCTATTTAATTAATTTAATCATTGATAGATTTTTCATCCTGCTTAATTTAGTTCCAGGCTGCAAAGAGTGGAGCCTATCCTTGCAGGACTTGTGTATGCACACACCAACACACTTTAATACCAGGCCAATTTACACCTATGAATATAATGTGCTCACATTTGTGAGAAAGAAAGAAAACCTTAGACTTACTGAGAAAGAAAGTAAGGAGATCATGCAATCTACACGCAAAGAGTGACAAAGGATTCTAATCTCTGAACCACTATGCAGTCCATGAAGGAAGCATGTCATTCTCAATTATAAAAGAGGAGGATTCCCCACAAATGCTCACAGCATACCAGCTAGACAAGGTGTTCTTTAGATCATTAGAATAATTTTGATAATACCAAGCAATTAAGATCAACAAGCTCATCCATTCTATTTACTTTGATTCTACCAAATAACATCAAGTCGAGACCAAAGATTTGAAGGTCCCTAAAGTCCTACAATTCACCAGACTACTGAATAATTTATTCCTCATGTCTATGGTTCTATGTAAAGAAAATTTGCACCTTAGTTTACAAGCATGTGGATGTGTTCTTGATGAATTTTACCATCAACATGCACTGATTATCTTGACCAGGTATTCTGGTAGGTGCCATATTTTAAATGTACCCATTTAACTAAGTCTCATATTCAATTCAATCTTCTCTCAGTACTACACTTCCCAAATTCAGAGCCTGCTGAGCTCACTGATTTTTGGCAAATTCTAGTATTCTGATAATTATGACACTATTTACTGTGTTGTCCTGACCTTATTGAAGTAGAAACATCACCTAATTTAGATTTACACCACTTGGTCTTAAAAGGAAGAGGGAGTCAAGGATGTAACAGGAACTTTTCCTGTTAGATATACAGTATAAACATCAGGAGATATCTGATTCTAATACACACAACATTTTTTGCTTAACTCTTTTCATTGCTGGCTACATTGTGGAAAGACAAGTTATTACATAACTCCTAATGGAGGCAGACAAAATATGAAGTAGAAGATTGTTCAGGGGATCAGTAACTTTCCATGATGGAGACAACATTGTGTAAAGCTGACACCTGATCAGCCTTCCACTATCAGTACAAGTAAAGCAGTGTTCCACTCAACAGTGTTCCACATCATCAGAATTTATACTAAGACATGAAAGCTACATGGGCTCGATTAAAGTAGAGAATTATGCAGCCGATTCACAGAAATATCTAAGTTATGAATAATAAAGAAAACCAATGAAATGATTAGGAATTGCAAAAATGAAAAGAAAAAAATTTCCACAACTCTATCTATCTATCTATCTATCTATCTATCTATCTATCTATCTATCTATCTATCTATCTATCTATCTATCTATCTATCTATCTATCTATCTATCTATCTATCTATCTATCTATCTATCTATCTATCTATCTATCTAGTAACAAAGGCACACAAAGAGATTAAGGATCTTGGGGCACTTTGAAGGCTAACCCTGTATATTCAAAGAAAACGCAGGTAAAGCACTTTAAAAAGAAAATAAAGTTTGTAATGACGCAAGTCTCTCTCTCTCTCTCTATATATATATATAATCTGTCTGTATGTTCCCTATATAATCCTACACTCTTTGACCAATCTGGACTGGTCTTGAATAGTTGCTCTCTAGGATCATATGGACAAGGCAGACTAATTTGGAACCCACATTTTTGACCTTGGGGGTACCAGTGGGTTGTTTTCCCCTTGTGTGCTACAGTTTGCACACCAGTGCCACCTGCTGACTCAGAACAAGGGAAATATCCAAATAGACTAAGCAAAATTACCAGAGCTTAACATTACTTCCCCATGCAATGCATATGCTGCTTCTGTCTACTGTAATATAAAAAGGATTACTGTACTCTTTTCGGGTTGGTGGGTGAAGCTTGATTAAGAGTAGAAGTGCAGTGTAAAAAAAGGAGAATCAAAATGATGTTTAACTCCCGCTTTGTTGGCTTTTGTTCATAATTTAGGCACCTCAAACTGTCTGCCTTGAACTAAGAGGATGAATCAGACATGACAGTGTTCATGATTACAACTCAGCAAGGACTTAATAATAAATAATAATAATTCATTACATTTATATAGCGCTTTTCTCAGTACTCAAAGCGCTATCCACACAGGCTTACCACATTCTGAAATCCAGTCAATCCCAAAAAGAACAAATTCATAAGAGAAGAGACATTGACAGAGAGGTAGCGTGGACGACAGATGGTACCTCTAAAAATAACAACTGTGTCACCATTTAAAAAACGTATAAACCTTTCTTTCCTTAACCCATTCTATAAATATACCAGGGTAGAACTGGGTACTTTGGCTAGCTGAGTATAAAATCACAGAAATTTCCTACAGTACTTAAGGTGTTTAAATATGCATAAGCATTGATGAAGAAAGGCTAATACTGAAGCATGGTAAAAAGTAGTCAAGCAGTAATTTTAGCGTTTTACTATAATCTTCTTCTTGTTTTGACTGCTGCTGTTAGGGGTTGCCACAGCGGATCATCTTTTTCCATATCTTCCTGTCCTCTGTATCTTGCTCTGTTACACCCATCACTTGCATGCGTTCTCTCACCACATCCATAAATCTCCTCTTAGGCCTTCCTCTTTTCCTCTTACCTGGCAGCTCTATCCTTAGCATCCTTCTCCCAATATACCCAGCATCTCTCCTCTGCACATGTCCAAACCAACGTAATCTTACTTCTCTGACTTTGTCTCCAAACCATCCAACCTGAACTGACCCTCTAATGTACTCATTTCTAATCCTGTCCATCCTCGTCACACCCAATGCAAATCTTAATATCTTTAACTCTGCCATCTCAGGTTCTGTTTCCTGTTTTTTGGTCAGTGCCACCGTTGCCAACCTATATAACATACAGTGGTGTGAAAAACTGTTTGCCCCCTTCCTGATTTCTTATTCTTTTGCATGTTTGTCACACAAAATGTTTCTGATCATCAAACACATTTAACCATTAGTCAAATATAACACAAGTTAACACAAAATGCAGTTTTTAAATGATGGTGTTTATTATTTAGGGAGAAAAAAATCCAAATCTACATGGCCCTGTGTGAAAAAGTAATTGCCCCCTTGTTAAAAAATAACCTAACTGTGGTGTATCACGCCTGAGTTCAATTTCCGTAGCCACCCCCAGGCCTGATTACTGCCACACCTGTTTCAATCAAGAAATCACTTAAATAGGAGCTGCCTGACACAGAGAAGTAGACCAAAAGCACCTCAAAAACTAGACATCATGCCAAGATCCAAAGAAATTCAGGAACAAATGAGAACAGAAGTAATTGAGATCTATCAGTCTGGTAAAGGTTATAAAGCCATTTCTAAAGCTTTGGGACTCCAGCGAACCACAGTGAGAGCCATTATCCACAAATGGCAAAAACATGGAACAGTGGTGAACCTTCCCAGGAGTGGCCGGCCGACCAAAATTACCCCAAGAGCGCAGAGACGACTCATCCGAGAGGTCACAAAAGACCCCAGGACAACGTCTAAAGAACTGCAGGCCTCACTTGCCTCAATTAAGGTCAGTGTTCACGACTCCACCATAAGAAAGAGACTGGGCAAAAACGGCCTGCATGGCAGATTTCCAAGACGCAAACCACTGTTAAGCAAAAAGAACATTAGGGCTCGTCTCAATTTTGCTAAGAAACATCTCAATGATTGCCAAGACTTTTGGGAAAATACCTTGTGGACTGATGAGACAAAAGTTGAACTTTTTGGAAGGCAAATGTCCCGTTACATCTGGCGTAAAAGGAACACAGCATTTCAGAAAAAGAACATCATACCAACAGTAAAATATGGTGGTGGTAGTGTGATGGTCTGGGGTTGTTTTGCTGCTTCAGGACCTGGAAGGCTTGCTGTGATAGATGGAACCATGAATTCTACTGTCTACCAAAAAATCCTGAAGGAGAATGTCCGGCCATCTGTTCGTCAACTCAAGCTGAAGCGATCTTGGGTGCTGCAACAGGACAATGACCCAAAACACACCAGCAAATCCACCTCTGAATGGCTGAAGAAAAACAAAATGAAGACTTTGGAGTGGCCTAGTCAAAGTCCTGACCTGAATCCAATTGAGATGCTATGGCATGACCTTAAAAAGGCGGTTCATGCTAGAAAACCCTCAAATAAAGCTGAATTACAACAATTTTGCAAAGATGAGTGGGCCAAAATTCCTCCAGAGCGCTGTAAAAGACTCATTGCAAGTTATCGCAAACGCTTGATTGCAGTTATTGCTGCTAAGGGTGGCCCAACCAGTTATTAGGTTCAGGGGGCAATTACTTTTTCACACAGGGCCATGTAGGTTTGGATTTTTTTTTCTCCCTAAATAATAAAAACCACCATTTACAAACTGCATTTTGTGTTTACTTGTGTTATATTTGACTAATGGTTAAATGTGTTTGATGATCAGAAACATTTTGTGTGACAAACATGCAAAAGAATAAGAAATCAGGAAGGGGGCAAATAGTTTTTCACACCACTGTAGCTGGTTTCACTACCATCCTGTAGAACTTCCCTTTCACTCTTGCTGATACCCGTCTGTCACAAATTACTCCTGACACTCTTTTCCACCCATTCCACCATAGTTATACAGTACTCTCTTTTTCACTTTTCTTCCATAATCCCCATTACTCTGAATTGTTGATCCCAAGTATTTAAATTCATCCACCTTCACCAACTCTACTCCTTGCATCCTCACCATTCCACTGACCCAGTCGCGTAGCTAGGGGGGGCAAGGGGGGACATCTGTCCCCGGGCGCAGCATCCAGGGGGCTCCAAATTTCCCTTCCCCATTGCATTTTGGCAAACAGGAGGGGGCGCGAAACTTCAGTTGTCCCCAGGTGCTGAAAACCCTAGATACGCCTCTGCACTGACCTCCCACTTACTTACACACATGTATTCTATCTTGTTCCTACAAGATAGAGATCTAGAGATCTACAAGATAGAGGATCTTCGTTCCTATCCTCTCTAGAGCATATCTCCAACTCTCCAGGGTCTCCTCAACCTGCTCCCTACTCTCGCTACAGATCACAATGTCATCAGCAAACATCATAGTCCATGGGGGCTCCTGTCTAACCTTGTCTGTCCATCACCATTGCAAATAAGAAAGATCTGGCCCCTGATATAATCACACCACCACGTTGAATGCATCTGTCACTCCTACTGCAGACATCACCACTGTCACACTTCCCTCATACATATCCTGTACAACTCTTACATACTTCTCTGCCACTTCCGATTTCCTCATACAATACCACAACTCCTCTCGAGGAACCCTGTCATATGCTTTCTCCAGGTCCATAAAGACGCAATGCAACTCCTTTTGGCCTTCTCTATACTTCTCCATCAATACCCTCAGAGCAAACATCACTCTGTCTGACACTCTTTTCACTTCCAAAACACTCTTGACATACTGTTCCTTCAGAATAACCCCTACCCCATTTCTCCTCCCATCCACACCATGATGAAACAATTTGAATTCACCTCTGATCCATCTGGCCTTACTCCTCTTCCATTTAGTCTCTTGCACGCACAACATATCACCTTCCTTCTATCTGTCACATCAGCTAACTCTCTCCCCTTACTAGTCATATTACCAACATTCAAAGTTCCTACCCTCAGTTCCACTCTCTTTACCTTCCTCCCCTCCTCCTGCCTCCGGACACGTCTCCCCACTGTTCTTCTCTTTCTTTGGCCAACAGTAGCCCAATTTCCGCCAGCACCCTGTTGGCTAACAGTACTGGTGGCATCCGTTGTTAACCCTGGCCTTGACTGATCTGGTATGGAAATCTGTATGGTTGTCCGTATGTTGATGTGGCAAAAATTTACACTGGATGCCCTTCCTGACTTAACCCTCCTCATTTATCCAGGCTTGGGACCGGCACAAAGAAACACACTGGTTTGTGCATCGCCTGTGGCTGGGTTTTACTATCTAAACATTATCTAAACATAAGCATTTTACTATCTAAACACATTTAAATAGCCTAACAGGAACAGACTCCTCTGAAATGGCCCTTGAATCCAAACTGATGCTAATAAGGCAAAGGTACTAAAATAGGCACCTACATTCATGCTTAAACTTCACATGGGAGAAGAAATAAAGAAAAAATTAGTTAATGTAAAAGAGAAAAAAATGCAAATGAAAACTAGACTCCCTTGGTTATCCTCAATGGTTCTTAAATCCTTCTCTATCTAGTAGTACTGGTTCAAGTACCAATACAGTTTAAATTGATATGTCCAAAGCAATCTCTTTCCAAAGCCCAAAATCCTTCTATATCCTTACAGCATCTTGCTGATTGAATGATTTATAAAATATTGTTTGCATATATGTTTCTTCAGCTTTAAAAAAAGGTTTAACAATCTGTGGGAAGCTGGCAAATCAGGGGTTTTTCAAATAAGAATAAAATCAGTGAGCTCCCTAACACAAACACTTTGTCCATTTTGTGTTACAAAGCAAATGTCATGCTGACCAGTTCTTTAGAAAATGTTTACAGAACTTTCTTTTTTTCTTGTTGGAAAAGTGACAAAGAAAGAACAATGTGTCAGGTGGTGCTGGCATAGGGCAATCAGCAAGGAGAGGTGTGCAGTTTTGTAAATTACATCATTGATATTTAGCAAGGGAATCACACACACTCTGCATATGGGAGAAGTGAGCTCTTTGTCCAGCCCACAATACACATAACCTTAGTAAAGCAGAGGCATTACTTGCCACAATGGGCTTCAAGGTACTATAAAAGATGCCCCTTCAGTCTCTGCTCATTATTGTCACATGTACAAAGTATAATGATATTCTTACTTGCACATGCTAATAACATGCAACACACTGTCCTTCTCCAGAACCATGATTAGTGAGTAGAACTACCTTACCTCAAAACATTTGTCTTCCTTTCCTGAAAAATCTCAGAACACATTTTACATTACCAAGTTAAACCCAACAATACTTCAAAATATAACATATAGCATAGACAGAAATATTAACTATGAGTTTAATATTAGTGCTAAAATCCACAGTTGACACATGGAATAAGTGACCAAGCAGTGTGATAACAGTAAGACATTAGGGACCTTCAATGTTTAACTTAATGTCATTTTGGATAAATTATGGGAATTGGATTGCTGAGCTTTGTTGGGATGAATGGACTGTTCTTTTTAAAATTGTTCTAATATTGGTTGTGTGTTAGGTTAGCTCTTTTTTAAGCAACCATTTCTACCAAATGTTCTGGCACCGAATACAAGTTTTGTCAGAAAACTATTGTATCCATGTGTTTTTCTTTTTTTTTTTTTTTATTTTATTGAATTTATTAAAATTAAATAACACTCCTTACACATAACTCGAGTTTTACAAAAAGGAAAAAAAAGAAAAAGTTTTGAAACAAATCAACCCCCACCCCTGAGAAAAAGAGCTAGGCCAGCAGTGTAAAACTTTATGCTAGTAAAGACAAATGAATTGATACAATAATAAATGAATAATGATAAATGGAGTAAAAGAGGGGAGAGAATCTGCATCCTCAATTTAAATGCTTATTCTAAACTGTTACTGATTAGATCCTGCTAGGTTTTGAAAATGTTTTGTATAGATCCTCTAAGTGCGAATTTGATTTTTGCCAGTTTCAAATAGTATATAACATCAGTTATCCACTGACTTAGAATAGGTGAGTTAGGATCCTTCAAATTGAGCAAGAAAAGTCTACGTGCCAATGGTGTAGTAAAGGTAATTACAGTTTGTTTGTCCTTCTCCACTTTAAGCCCATCTGGAAGTACACCAAACACAACCGTTAGTGCATTAGGAGGGACTGTGACATCCAAGCTGTCTGAAAGGCATTTAAAGATTTTGGTCCAAAGTAATGTTAATTTGGTGCAGGCCAAAAACATGTGACCCAGTGAGGCCAGAGCTTGATTGCAGTGTTCGCAGGTTGGATCTTGCCCTGGAAACATTTTGGACAATTTTAAATGAAATGCACTTGATATATAATTTTAAGTTGAAAAATATTTTTGCTTTGCGCATATGGAGCTCGAGTGAATTCTGTGCATTGCTACTTTCCACTCCTTTTCTGAAATATTGAGGAAGAGATCCTATTCCCACTGTTCTCTTGGATCTTTGAAAGGGAGGGACTGTAAAATAGTTTTATGTATTACAGAAATGCTGTCTGAGTCCTCAAGACTGAGCAATATTTTTTCCGGTATAGAGGTAGGTGGGAGGTGAGGAAAATTGCACAGGTTCTGTTTAACAAAGTTTCGAATTTGAAGGTAGTGAAAGAAATGTGTTGCTGGTAAGTTAAATTTGGAGTGTAATTGTTCGTAGGATGCAAAAATGTTTTCTATGTTCAGATCTCTAAGTGATTTAATCCCAGATGTTTTCCAGGCATTAAGAAACTGCGTATGTTTGAGAGGGTGGGAAAAGGTGGTTCTCATGCAAAGTTGCCACCAAGGTTATTATAGTTAACGAAAACTAAAATCAAAACTGAAACTATTATTAAAACAACATTTTCATAAACTGAAATAAAATAATTAACAAAACCGAAATGAAAAACTAAAACTAAACGAAACTATTAAAGTAGCTGGAAAGACTAACTGAAATAAAATAATAATTTACTAAAATATTTTTAGTTTTCGTTTTTGAATGAATATTTTTGCCGTTAGTCTTTAACCCTTGTAAGTTTTAACTCTAAAACAGAAATTCATCCACCACGAGCCACCCGCACATATTCATCCAGTGAACGGCGGTTGGTGATGGAGGGCGGCTGTTCACATAGCATTTGTGTGGGTGCGTAAAGTGTGTGAAATAGAAAGCGATTTACGTGCCACCTTTCTTTGTGCTTGTTGTATATCAATATGTAATTCAAACGGCTGAAATCAGAATGTGCTGGTCAACAAAACGTTTACTATATGGACAGAAAAATCATGAGTGAGTAACGATTCAGTTTATTTCTCAGGTGACTGCTTTTTATTGACAGCAATTCACCTGTCACTTCGCAAAGGAGAAATCATTTTTACTTTCTCATATACTATGTATAGTAATCATGAAAAAATTTGACCTCGATATTTTGATGAATCTTGACATTATAGACCTCCCAGAGTCAAAAAATACAGTTTTTTGGAATTGTGTGTGTGTGTCTGTGAGTGTGTGTAAACACGATAACTCAAAAACGCAACTAGATAGATGGATGAAATTCGGCATGTGGTTGTTACACCACAATTGTAGATCTGTATTAACTTTTGGGCCAAATCCATCACCCAGAAGTGGTACTTTACCTAAACACATACTCGTTTTTTTTTTTATTCATTCAGCTGCAGAGTCCGATTTATTCAACTTTACTTCATTTGATTTGTTGTTGATAGTTCCTTAATGTACATAATATAAAAATATAATCCTTGTCTTGTGGTTTACTCCTCAAATATCCATCCCCATATCTGAGTATACAAGAAAGTAGAGGGGAGGCCACTCCCGGTTTTTGAAAATAAAACGGCACTGAGGGACTGACTAGGTCATCATATAAGATCAGCATATTGTTACTTACCAATCACCTTTGCTTTAAAAACATTGTTTAACAATGAAGTGATACAAACAAAGGTAGGTAGGTGAAGAGAGTCTGCCAAGTGATGAAAAACTAAACATACTAATGGGTTTTTGTATTTATTCTAAATTTATTAATTTATCTTTTTTAGTTCATATTCACAACTCAAAATACCTGATATTGTGAAAGTAATCTATTAGCAGAATTATATTTTAAAATATTTGTCTCCCTTTTTTCAATGTTTTTCTCTCTCTCTCAAAATAGATAGTTGAAATATCATATTCTTTTTGTTCTTAACATCAGCCTTATCATACATATTGCATACCAGGGAGTTTTCCTGCCTTACATCCAAACCTGCCTGGGTAGGCTCCATGTTTCCTGTAATCCTACTCTGGATAAACAGGTTTAGATAATGTATATATTGTTCTTAATCTCAGATGCTGTCTCTGTTGTTTTATGCCTGTCTGTACTCCTATTACCTACTCCTGCTCTTCTCATTATTGGTTTACTGTTCTTATGGTGGGCTATTCAAGTCTCACTGCCCCTAACCTTGACACTACATGCTTGTTTTTCTTTGTTTCCCACAATACAGCCAGGAGGGGTCTGCACACTGATTCAAGTCTAAGAGCCCTGTTCTTCCTAAGCCCCCGTGATTTTCATGAGAAAATATTTAAAAAAATATAAAATTGTGTAAAATTGTTCATATTTAGTATCTAGTTTTGATTATGCTTGTCTTTATCAGACAAAAACAAAACCAGATAGTAAACCATGTAGTGTAGTAAACTTCCACTAACATTAAACTTGTATTTAAAGCTGTTAAGTGTACAGTTCTGTCTGATTGTGACACAAAACTAAACTCCGTAGGAGCTCCATGCCATAATTACTAAAACTAAAACTGAAACTAATAGATATAAAAATAAAATAGAAATATCTTTGTGAAATAAAAACTGAACTAAAACTAAAAATACACGATGAAGGAAAACTAAAACTAAACTGAATTTCCAAGTAAGGTCAGAAAAAATATAGAAATAAAAACTAATATAAAAAGACAAAACTATAATAACCTTGGTTGCCACAGATAAAAGCTTCTCTGTCTTAAAATACTTCCTACATTGGTACCATATTCTAAATGGGTGAAGCACAATTGGGTTATTAGTATATTGGCGATAACTTGTATTTATTGGGGCACAAAGCAAGGAATATAAAGAAGTACTGCAGGATTTTATTTCTATTGCGGACCAAGCCTATGTATGTTCGTCTATTTCTGTCCATGTCCAGGTTTTTATAGTTTTTTTTTTTTTTGTTCTTTATTTCGCCTTATACAATTTCTTGTATTAGGAATTTGGTAGTTTTCGCATACTCCTTGGGGTCAGAGCGCAGGGTCAGCCATTGTACAGCGCCCCTGGAGTAATTACAGGTTAAGGGCCTTGCTCAAGGGCCCAGCAGAGCAGTGGCCTTTTTTTTTTTGCAGTGACGGGGATTCGAACCGGCAACCTTCGGGATACCAGCACAGATCCTTAGCCTCAGAGCCACCACTCCGCCCATAGTTTGTATGTTTGCTGCCCAGTAATAAAATTGAAAGTTAGGTAGAGCCTTGCCACCTTCAGCCTTAGGTCTTTGTAGGACTGCCCTTTGGATACGTTGATGTTTTGAATACCAAATAAATGAGGTTATGGTTGAGTCTAATTTCTTAAAAAATTATCTATTGATGTAAATTGGAATGTTTTGAAAAAAAGAGAAGCTTAGGAAGGATATTCAACTTAACAATGTTAATTCTTCCAGCTAAAGTGGGATGAAAGGTTGACCATCTATGCAAGTCTTGCTTAATTTTTTCCATACAGACAGCAAAAGTTTGTTGATAAAGAGATTTATATTTACTTGTGATGTTTACCCCTAGGTATTTAAACTGACATCTGCAATGATAAAAGGGAAGGTGTCCAATCTAATACTGTATGCTTGAGAATTCACTGGGAAGAGCACACTTTTATTCAAATTGATTCTGAGACCAGAAATCTTTTGAAATTCTGTTAGTGCTGTTAGGACTGCAGGCACAGTATTTTGTGGGTCTGATATAAACAGTACCATATCATCTGCATATACAGAAACTTTCTGTTCCAGTCCTTCTCTGATAATCCCCTTTATCTCAATAGCATTTCAACAGTGAATTGAGGGTGGCTCAATGGCGATTGCAAAAACCAGTGGTGACAAGGGTCATCCTTGTCTGGTACCACGCTGTAGTTTAAAGTAGTCTGAATTGAGGTTGTTAATACAAACTGAAGCTTCTGGATTGGTATACAGTAATTTGATGCATGCACAAATGTTTGGGCCAAACCCAAATTTCTCCAATGTAGTGAAAAGGTAGTTCCATTCAACCATGTCAAATGTTTTTTCTGCATTCAATGATAATAATATCTCCGGGGTGTTTGACTTTGTTGGTGAATATATTACATTAAACAGGCGTCGAAGAATGGAAACACAGTCTGCCTTTAATAAATCCAGTTTGGTCATGTGATATTACCGAAGGCAGCACTTTCTCCATCCTTCTAGCTTGGACTTTGAAGAGTATCTTAACATCGTTATTCAGAAGTGAGATTGGTCTATATGATGCACATTTTAATAAGTCCATATTTTGTTTCGGAAAGACAGTCATTAATGCTTGGCGAAAAGTCTGATGTAGAATTTTATTTTCTCTAGCTTCTGTAAATGTTGCTAATAGAAAGGGAGCTAGCTAAGTTGATCATTTCTTATAAAATTCGTCAGGGTAGCCTTCAGGGCCTGCTGCTTTCCCACTCTGAAGTGAGTTTATAGCATCTAGTAATTCTGATAGTGCCAGAGGTTTATCCAATTTCTCTGCTCTAAGAGTATATATTTGTGGCATCTATAATGCGTCCAGAAATGCCTTGGATCGTGTCTTGTATTCTTTAATCTCAGTAGAGTATAAGGATTTATAGCAGTCTCTAAATGTGTGCATTAAATTTTTATGGTCAATGATTTTGTCTATGTATCCATATCTTTTTCTAATGTAATATGCCCAGTCCAGGAGTTGTTTCTGCCTTGTGGCCTTTGCTAGCTGAGATGGGTTCTAGCCCACCCCCAACACTGTTCAGGATTAAGCAAGTGAGAAAATGACTGATTGGTTACTAACTATGACCTGTTATTTTGACTACACTTCATCTTCTGGTCCTTATTAGTACATAAGAAACTTGACAAACGACAGGAAACCATTCAGTTCATCAGGTTAATTTGTTTAGCTTATAGCTAAGCTCTTTCAGTGTTGCATCCCAGTACTTCTTAAATGTTGGCAAGGTTTGCCTCAAAAGTTTGTTTCAGATTCTCATAACTCTCAGTAACTAAGTGCTTCCTGTCTTCATTCCTAAATGCACTTCTCCTTAATTTGCCTTCAAGTATGTGATTCACCTTTAAACTGAACGAATACTGTTGGACCTACATTATTACTGTTTTTGAGGATTTTGAATACCTGAATATGACAGACTAAATGGGTCTAGTTCTCTAAAGTTGTCAGAGTACAACATATCCTTAAGTCCTGAGATGCACCTGGTTACTCTTCTCTGTACAACTTCAAGTGCTGCTATGTCTTTTTTGTAGCATGGTGATGAAAACAGCACACTTTACTTTAGATGCAGTCTCACTAGTGCAGTATATAGCTTGAGCATAACATCCTTTGAATTACATTCAAAACATTTAAAAAATAATGTAACATTTTATTTGTCTTTTTAAAAGCTTCTGCGCATTGCTTATATGATGAAAATGTTGTCAACATAAACCCATGAATCTTTCCAGAAAATGCTTCCTTTAGGATAGTATCTCCCATCTCTCTGGTATTTCTAAGTGTGTTATTAACCAGAACAGAAACATTGAAAACTGGGTGTTTCAAGTAAATCCCAGAATGCTGGAAGACATCATCTAAGTTTTGCATTACAATATCTGCTATGGATGCTTCCCTAGAGCAAAGATACAGGCAGGGCCGGATTAAGGTGGGTGGAGTCCCTTGTGTTAAAGACATTTTTAGGGCCCTACCTGTACAAAATATTATGAGAGCTATTCACATCAACTGCAATGTGTCACAGTCACACAGTATAAAGTAAATGGCTACTACAGAGTTTTAGCTTTAAAATGAATGGCAAAATCTGAAGAACAGAAAAAAATGTTTTCTTACTCTCTGAAATTATGAGTGACAAAATAAGCTACTAAAACAAATCTCTAAATAGTAATTCCTGCACGGATGACAAGTAACCATGTAATCATCACAAAACAACATTTGAAAGTCAACTATAGAACCCTGTTGCAAATGTTTACAAAAGCAGGAATATCAAATTTTGTACTGTATAAGCCATTCTGTATATTAACACAGACAAATTCTTGCCATTCAAAATTGTTCTTTTCTGAATTTCTTTGACAGCAACATCCTTGGTCAGATCACTAAAACCCAGTTTCTGACCTTAATCATGGTCAGTTGACATCAAATGATTTAGTCTTTTCTGTCTCATTGTGGATGGGAGCATATTCTTCACCAGTGTGGGCTTGGAGAATTATCTCTCACCACTTCCATTTCTGACAGGCAATGTCAAGTAAATCACACAAATGGAACAATAACCACAAACAAAATACAACAAATGTCCACAAACTAGATAAAATGAAAACACAAAATGTATAAGTATAACAGCCAAAGAAAACTCAAAAACAAGAACAAGCTTTATTATTTACAGCTTGCAAAGGAGCTTTTACAACTAACATCAACTCATCTCAAAGAAAACTCATCAACATTTTTAAATGACACTTAACTGCACACTCTTTTCTTTTACCACAATCACAAAAAGACAAGATGTACAAAGGGGGTGTGGGAAATAACAGACCAGTCCTCATTCACTACAGAAAGATCTGTAGTCTGTCCAGCTGCCTGAAGCCGACAAGGGTTACAAAAAAAATATATACAGATACTGTATACATACATACATACACACCTACTAAAACCAAAATCTCAATAGCAAAGCACAAACGTCCTACTCCTTGATCTCTTTCTGTATCTCCCAATCTCCTATTACAATAAACAGCTTGTGAAGCAAAGGATTAAATCAAATCAGGATCAGTATCCCAGCTGGCGAAATATACACTCTGGCCTCATCTGGGCTGATGTAGCTTTAGTACTTGGGTCAACTGTGTTCTGAATGACTGGCCAGCATTGCATCAAAATTTACCCACTAATATTTTATACTTCAAGCCAGAACTGCACCAATTCTGTTCAAGTTGGCAAAATACACATGGACCTCATCTGCGCAGATTTCCTCAGGCCAAATCCTAATTAGTCAGCCCGGATATAGATGTAGAATTCTAGATGAGTCTGTTTGGAATGACTGCCCAGTTGGAACCAGCTGGCGATCACTCACCAAAGTTGTCAACACCGCGTCTGAATCTGCCTGCTAATATTTTATAGTTCATGGCAGAACTGTGCCAGTTCTGTTCCAGCTAGCAAAATACACTTGGGCATCATCAGGGCAAATTTCTTCAAGCTAGATCATTATGAATCGCCCCAGATACTGTATAGCTTTAGTATTCGGTCCAAGACTGTCTGGAATGACAGCCTGGCATTCAGGCCAGAAGTAGCAGCAGATCACTCACCAAAGATGCTGTCACCACACCAGATTTTGCAGCCTTTGCATGCTTCTTGTCAGATTCTACCTGATTCCATCTGGTGATCCATTCCTTTACTGCATTAATAGTTACATCAATCTTATCCCATATTTGCAAACTGATTTAAAATTTATTTGTAAAATAACTGCATAAAAAGCAAACATAGAGGCTTAACTTGATTTTTTTAAAAATATACTTTAATAAGCAGTGAGTAATTCTAGTCATAACTTTAGTAGTAAAACTTGTAACAAGTGTACTCCATTAACCTTCATTTTTATTTAACATATAGAAAAGGAGGAAGGTGAAGAAAAACATGTAATTCAAAGAAACAAGTTATAATCATAATAGTCATCTAGACCTAAATAAGAATAAGCAACAATAACCATGTAGTTAGAAAGAGACGATTAAAATGAAGAACAAGGTAATCTTCACAGAGTCACCTCTTTATCTTGATCTAGCTGAAAATACACTGGCACCTAATCAAGCATCAACTAATAATATTCTGACATCCAGTTATAATATAGATACAAAACAATGGGGTTCAGTTTTGTAAATGTACTAGGGGGCTTCGCCCCCTGCTCACTTCGCTCGCCAACCCCTGTGTTTAGTTTTCCGGATACACACTTTTAAGATTTTTTTTTCTTTGAATTGTTGCTATTTCATTAGTTTCACTTTTATTTCAGAACTTCTGTAAAAACAATATTTGTAATCTTGCGAGTCCCAATATGCTGAATCTTTTTAATGAGGTCAGGACAGGTTTCTCTGTTTGGAATTTCAGCACAGACAAAACGATCTATATCATCAGCAGTTAATAATTTTTTTTACAAAGTAAAAAAGTAAGTAGAATTCTGCATTGGACTCCTGTCTGTAAAGTCGTGCTATTTTCCTCTCACAGTTCCAAAGGTACATGGGGTTACCAAGGTGATACCCCAGCTTTTGTCTAGGTCAGGGGTAGGCAACGTCAGTCCTGGAGAGCCGCAGTGGTTGCAGGTTTTTGTTCCAACCCAGTTTCTTAATGAGCAATCAATTATTGAGATGGAGAACTTCTGGCTGCTTTGTCTTTTACATCTTATTACTAAATAAGGAGCCATTAACACACTGAATGCAGCTGTTTAAGATTGAAATAAGCAATTAAGGGCGGGGAGACTTAACAAGCGAGACCACTAAAATGAAGCATCAAACTATCACTTAAGCAATGTGTTTCATCAGCAATAATTGATTGCTCATTAAGAAACTGGGTTGGAACAAAAACCTGCAACCACTGCGGCTCTCCAGGACTGACGTTACCTACCCCTGGTCTAGGTTTTTGTACAAGGGCTAGACAAAACATTTTTGACTCCTGGGGTAATTTTAGCTTTTTAAATAAGCAGATAGATAAATATATATACACAAAGTAACCAATAAATGCATGTGTGGTAAACTCCATTTTTGAAATTCTCAAGATTCTTTATTTGTCACATGCATAGTTATACAGGACAACACGCAGTGAAATGCATCCTGATCCGCTTATCAAAAACTGTGCAAAGTTAGAAGAATATCAGTTAGATTAACAAAAAGTCATAGATTGAAAGATAACAGTATAGTAGAGCATAATAAATAAGTAAAATTATGTGAATAAAGTAGAATTAAGTGTTAAGGTGCAATAGTGTAGTAATTATTGTGCAAAACCAAAATTAGACTGATGCATAGTTAAATGAGGCAGTTTGTTTGTTTGTGCTACTGCGATCTTTACTTTCTTTTTTTATATTTTCTAATTTTCCTACTTTCATATCCTTTAACTTTCTCCACATGTGTATAGCGCCATTTTTTTTTTTTTAGCCTTTCTAATTTCCCTGGTTTCATAGTCTCTAACCTGCTCTGCATGTGTTTAGCGCCAACGTTTGTAAATGTCTTTATGAAGTTCTACTTTGTCATTTTACTCATTGTCTTTTAATTCTGAGCCGTACAGTACAATACATAGAACAGAATAAATCCTCAATACAGTATAAAAATAAAAATTCTAGAAGTACGGAGTAGAATTTCACATTAGATGATATCACATAATATGATTTGGATTTGTTTTAAGTCCTGGAGACCTCATTCATCAAACTGCCTCCCCCATTTTGCCATTCCACATCTGAAATAGCGCTAATCCGATGAAAGGATCCCTCATTCCCACGTCCCCATTCATCAGGGATGACTTTACCTTAGGCAGGCAATCTACAATTTAAAGAGATTGTTATTTTCTTGTGAATTGTTACATATGTATTATTTTCACTTTTACTTTAAAAACTTGTAAAAACAATACTTGTTTCTTTATTTCCTGCCCCGCGCGAGGTTACATCTCTTTCTTCCCAGACGTATAATACTGCTCATGTTGTGAAGGGTGTTGCGGCTGAACGTACGCTAAGGATATGCCTTTGGATCATTTGCTGTCTTTTTGCTGCTTGCTAGCTGCCTCTTCTGCCTGTCGCATGTCGTTGTTTTAAGAGCTGGGAACACATGATGCTTGCCTGCCAAAAGAAATCCAACAACTGCTAGCTTAGAGGTCTGTTGACTTGTTTTAAATGATGGCTCACTGCCTGGTCTCGCGTGACGTTGTAAAAGCAATACCTGTCTTTTATTTCTGGCCCACGCCCATGCATCTCATGCTTACGGTCCCCGCGAGACGCACCGTGGCAAGTCTCCTTGGTCTCACGGGTCTTTAAAATGTCTTTCGAGATTATCACGTATCTTAGTCTTGCATTTGCTTTCCATTCCAGGATTTTCTTTTATATATAGAGAGATAACATCAAGAGTTAGCATAAGATTGGCAGTGGGGACTTTTCTAAGCATCCCGTATAAAAAAAGTCCTACGGAAATGTATAATATATGCAACACACAACATCATCAAAAGAATTAAAACCAGCCTAGTAATTTTTCTGTGTTTTGATTTTGAAACAAGTAAATGTACCATGGCACCACTATAACATGGCAGAGATAGGTAATTTTACCATGGGATTTTAAAACAAGTATGAAAGATGAATATGTGATGGTACTATCTAAACTGATAAGATACAGTCTATAATATGATATTATAGTATAAAACTATTGTAAAAATGAAAAATAAACTTTCAGTAATATGGACAGTCAAAATTTTGTTTTACAAAGTTGTTTACATGTCTAATTCTACAAAATCTATTATGCAGTTTTTAGTACAAAATAGGTTATACTTTTAGTGGAAAAAACTTTGTAATTAAAAAATACTAATTGAAAACTTAAATGTGTGGCACATATTATTAAATGTCATTAGAAGGTTATACAAATCTCATCTTTTACTGGACAAACACTATTAGTGGTACATTTCGTAATGGAACGTTTCCTAAAATTAATATAAATGGAAAGAATGGAAATAAATAAACAATGAAATTAGTCTAACATACTCCAAATAAGGCCTAATTCAGAATAAGGATATTCACAATTAGGTAGGTGGCTAGGACACCTTGAACATATGACTACTTCAACTGCTTACTCTGAATCTTATGTGCCATTGCATTGTGTGAGAATTCAGATGGTCTCTTAGGAATGTGACACGCAGGTCTGGGAGAAAATAAAGTGCACATGCCGCAAGCTAATTGATGATTAAAGTGATACCATTCTATTAATTATATTTCATTATAATTCATTCTTTCAAAAAAGAATTACATAAAATTAAATAAATGGATATTACAAAAGAATGTAACATTGAGTCACTTAAGGACAAATGAAAGATTCTTTAGCAAACATGAACAACTAGAAAAGCAGATTGAATAAACTGAAAGACAAAGAATAAAATACCAAGAAACAAAATACTAGTGATTCATATCTTAGCAGTTTCAGGTTATGTAGGCTATAATATCATTTATTTTGGTGGATATTTTATTTTTGGTAACAAGTTCAGGTTAGCTGGAGTAAAGATATGAGCATATATAAAAGAGCTAGAATCCCAGTATTGTAGAATACTGCCAATTGAACCACTGTACTACAAAACTCCATAATATTGTTTTATTTATTTCTCATGTTATTGCTTATTATAACTTTTATTCCAATGCCTGGAAATTAATGTATAGTTACACATACTGACCATTTTTCCTTCATGCTCAACATGCAGCAGTTCTTTTGATGAATGTTATTTCTGTGATCACCAGTTTCTATGATCTGCCAACAAATACTGAGCTAAACATATAACACCACACAACCCAGGGAGGGCCGCGGAGGACATCACTTATGAATTTCCTTGCAAAAGATTTTGTCAGCTCTTCTTATTAATTTTTTCAGGGATAGAAAACAGAAAATAAAATAAACAAGCATGATTGCTTTTAACAAATAAAATGTAGAGTTAAACAAATATACATAAAAGCTGCAATAGAAAAATAAAACAAATGAATTAACTTTTTAAACTCAGGATTCTTTCTTTCACCTTTGCTACTCAAGTCGCTGAACTCTTAATTGGTTGTCCTATTTGGTAGTGAACAGCTGGATGTAAATCACAAAGGTGAACCTGGAAACTCAATGTTTCAATGAATGACTGTCCTTTCATTGCTGATACCAAATACTATCTCGAGTAAAGCTGTAAAAATAATATGGCATTTTAAAATAGCTGTAATCGGCTACACACCAACCTCTTAAACCCTAAGTGGGCCGATACCAGGCCAACAAGGGTTCATAAAGTGTTTTAAAACACTTTTTGCCATATCATACAGACGAACTACACCACACACAGACACAAACAATACCTTATTTGAAAGCCACGGGTGTCTACTACACACTCATAGGGATCACAGTATGTATAGTTGACTTTTAATCTGGCATAAAATCATACATGTGCTGTGTCACACAACATCATCAAAAAAATTAAAACCAGCCTAGTAATTTTTCTGTATACAAATACAAGTATACAGATTGGCGATTCTAAATTGGCCCTAGTGTATGCATGGTGTGTGGATGTGTTTGTGTGTGTCCTGCGGTGGGTTGGCACCCTGCCCGGGATTGGTCCCTGCCTTGTGCCCTGTGTTGGCTGGGATTGGCTCCAGCAGACCCCCGTGACCCTGTGTTCGGATTCAGCGGGTTGGAAAATGGATGGATGGATGGAAGTGTTATACGTCAATTGAAAGGTCTCGAGCAGTAGACCTAAACCGATACCTTGAACTCTCGCTACGACTGAGCACACAGCAACTACATACCAAAAACCGTAAAAACTGTCACACCTCACACTGACATTTTTGCGTGCTCTCGCATACACCTCAGCAAAAATATAGCAAAAGTAACTTATCAACACTTATAGCAGGTTCTTCTGAGCAAAATGAGCCCTCATGTGCGATGAAGGAGTCTCGAGAAAAACAACATAATTCAAAAACATAAACACAGTATGCCAGTACAGGCTTGAACCATCTGGAGATTCTGGGGGTAGGGATCTTGCTGACTGGGTCATGCCATCACAAAAATGGCACTGTTTGATAGCCGAGACTGATGTTTCCAGTGACACCAAACATGGCCATGTTTAAACAATGGAGATTCCACTCTGTCTCTAATGTCATTTCTGTCTAATCACCTTCACACCCAAGTCAAGTTTTTTGTAATGTGGCATTAGGGTGGCTAAAAAACATATAAAATGTATATATATATATATATATATATATATATATATATATATATATATATATATATATATATATATATATATATATATATATATATATATTCTAGCTCACTCCAGTTACTTATATCAGTTGTTAGCTGTTAACTACAGCAGATGATCCAAAAATAACAAATATATATTATTCCATGTCTTAAATTGATGCAGATGTATTTAAACATGGCATAAAAAGCAGCAGTATGACTGATTTCTATAAATCACGAACACTGCTTTTATGCAAAAATGTCAACAGCCGAATTGCTTAAGATTTATACCAGTCCCATGTAATCACCCCAAAATTCAAGGAGCATTCATGGAAAAAAAAAATCAAGCGAAACAAAGTTCACTTTCGCAACATTAATTAGAGGAACGTACTGTTGGGGAGTAACACATACTTCATGCAGTTTTTGCGCCACAATAGTTCAAAGAAAGGAGGACCATTGTCAGTCGGAAGGGTTTAGCGATCAGCTGTTAAACCTGAGTAAGGCAAAAGTGCCTGGAGAGTAAAATTATACCTTAGGAATGTGGAATTTGTTATCATAAGAACAACTCAGTATCAAATGAAAATTGCACAAAATCTAAAAATTGAGGTGATTGTGGTGATTATGTCATTTAAATGGCTTTACACAACTGATCAGTTTAACTATTACTTAATTAAGTAGTTGAATTAACAATAATTGTAACATTATAATACTTTTCTTTTTTAATGTGATTAAATTCAACTACATAGGGGATTTTTATAGGGATTTACAGTTCCACCAAGGGCTACAAAAACACTACAGCCAAACAGTAATTAGGATGACATGGATGGAAATCTTCCTGGGTGTGGCCTCAGTGCATTTTACTAGGTGGCTACTCAGGCAATGTCTGTTCTAATGTAGACTCAACAAAGATGCAACCTGCTGAAATTGTACTGCAGACTATCAGGAACTATTGATTCTGACTCAAACTCGGCTGAAAGTGATATGCCATAACGGTACTGTAATCAGCTCAATGTGCTTATTCTAGACTTGGCCCAAATGTGAGGTGCCATGGCTAGTCCACTAGATAGCCAAAGATTTCAAGCCTGCATTTTGGCCAGATCAAGCTAGAAAATGAGTAAGAACCAGGTTCTTGCAGACAGTGCCAGAGCAGCTCCAGAATTGGGACAAATGTAATGTGCTAGCTGAGAGATACATATTTGAAAGTCAAAGTTCTGAATTAGATTAAGAAACAAGCAGAAAAAAAGAAGAAAGCCATAAACACATAACACAATTTGTGTACATTTACATGTAACAATATAATGTTGATGTTACAATCAGGCAAAACGATAAGGAGTAATGAATAGGATAAGAGTGGATTTCTTTATCAGTTTTACAGCCATTAGCTGGACAGACATTGGCTATTTGTTTGCTGTTCAGTTAAGACTCCCACCCAGACCTCCATGCTGCAAAAAAGTAAACACACTGTGTCGCCTCATGTAGCTGCGTTTTCCCATAAGATTGGCTCTTACACCTCATTTAGACATGCAAACTCCTCATTTTTTTGTTATTGTGTGATTTATCAAGATTGAAGTCTGCAATGTATCAGTTTTAGTGCATTACTACTGATGAACTGTATGTTAAGCATAGCAATGTTATATAAAAAAGATTGTTGCATACAGATCCATCACAGAGTTTATTTCAATACAGAGCAGATTTGACACATTACTGTTGTTAAAATAAACCCTTAGCGAGATGGCATACTTCAAAATTAAGATAGCTAATGAGCTTCCAAACGCAGCTTAGAGATGTCACAACCCTGTTAAAAACTTTATAATGCTGTAGCATTCTAAATATATTAAGACTAGCTGCACCACCCATCCAAGGTGGATTGAAATCTAAGTAATCATCGTATACTTCAACATTAATGTTTGCAGTGCACCAATTATTGGAATGTATTTTATAATGCATGTAGTAATATAATGCATTGTATCTGTCATTCCTACAAATGTTTCTGATGCACCATCTGTTGGAACAACAGAGACATAGCAGCTGGATAGACACACAGATGCACAGACACACAAACATTTAGTTTTCTGATAAAGGTGGATAATTGCAGTTTAACCGTTTGCTGCTGGAGCATTAAGCGTAGAGAAGTTCATCACACATAGTGTAACAGTACTCTGTGACACCACACTGCCCACTTTGAAACATCAGCACTAATGATCCGATTAAAACTAAATGTATGCGTGAAATGTTGGCTCAGGTGATAACATCGATGGCATGCCACGCATCTGCTTAATATGTCACAACAATGTTACCAGGAGAAAACAAGCAATATCTGTGCAAAACATTTTGCTAAAATTCCTACTTTCTTTGGCACATAAAAATAACCTTATTTTGAGTCTCAGTACTGACCAAATTTGAAGTGTGGGGATGGCTGTTCGAGCTTGACAAATCCTTCATGGCTGTAATTTTCAAACTACTTAGTTGTATCTTCTAAAGTAGTAAATATTTTATTTGTTCCCAAGGTAAATTAACATTTTGCAGAGCCTTAAAAGAATAAAAATAAATAAATATAATAATAACAAACAGCAATCCCCTCCCCAAACATACACAAAACACTTCTCGCTTGTATAATAGAGAGCTGCTGGTGTCAATAACAGGCTTATTAATGGTGGAAAGATGAGATCCGACCTGCTCACATTATACCACAAATTTATATTTAAATTCATTAATATTTGGATAGAGCAGGTCCAGCTTTAGTGTCCATGAATGGAATATGCCTAACAGACACGTGGTTCCTTATCTGAAGTCACCAGCATTCAGAAGGATACCAAAAGACAACAAGAAACCAATCAATCAGTACTAGAGGACAAAACAAAATCACAAGTCAAGGACAGAAGAGTTCAAATCCTGGGAACCAACCCAACACTTGGGACTACTTAAATTAAAGCTAATTATCACTACCAAAAACAAATTATTTTGGATCCCCAGAGAGATAATTGTAAGTACAAACACCACCATATTTATACTTCATGTCCCATCACATCACAAGGGGGACTATCACAGTTATGTGATCAATACCAAAGGCATTGTGTAAATGAAGAAAATCAAAATAAGAATAAGAAATTTCTTTTCAAATTCAGTTCTAAACACAAAACAAACATCACAATTATATTCTACACATACTGTATAAACCCTAAATATCACAGAAATACACACACACATGTACAGTATAATACAGTGTCACACATGAGCACCTGAGGATCAACTTCATGGCTCAATCTGGGCATTAAATGCCACTTTGGGACACGAGTGGATGCTGATACTAACTGTCTCACCTCTTCCCTTCACAGCTGTGACAAGATGCTCAATGAGAGCATATGATGTGCCCAGAGTCAGAGGCTTATACAGATGGATGACCCTGGAAGAAGGCATCATTCTTGGACCTGAGCCTGTAACAATACTGAGCTCCCAATCTGACCTGCTCTAAATCTAAGCTACTTTGTCAAAGAGCAGCCTACTGAGGTGTAAAGAGACGGCTATTGAAAGGCAACTTTTGTTTGTTTTATGTGGTTCCAAAAAGCACTGTTTTTCTTTAGTTATAAAATGAAACAGGCTGGCCTGGATGGCTCTCCAACTATTTCACTGGACTGTTATGATTTACTTGTGCTATTATAACAGTTACAGTTAGAATAGAATCAAACCTTGTTGTGCCCAAAAACTCAGATAGGCCTGAATTCTTCAGGTAAGTCTCAGGGCCCACACCCTTTTGAAGGAGAGGAGGTCTGTCAATCCTATAGATTAATAAAACAAAGTAATTGATTCTTTAATTCATTTATTAAATAAGAAAAAGAAAACTGAAAATTAAATAAACGTCTAAGCTATAATTTCAAAGTGACAGACACGTGGGCATCTGAAAAGTTTTATAGATTTGTGCTGGACAAATATAGGGAAGGAATTAAGTGTGAACACTAACTTTTGATCCATCTGTTTCTTTGAAGTAGAGGAGGAGAAAACCTAGAAGACAGGTGAGGCCACATTTGGTATGATCAAAGCACAACCCCTTCCAGTCATGGTGGCATACAACTCATAGGCCCAGTGGAAGTCAACATTTATACACGGACCATCTTCTGAGCAGACCAGAACCTCTGAAAAGAACAGCAAAATGCTAATTGTTTACTTGGCACAACTGTGCCCTATTTTAATCCTCTGGACACTGCAAGTCACTGCTGTAAATGGACAACCTACCAGTGTTTCCACGTTATCTAGGCCTTGCTTTGTTTTAGAAAATAATCAGTTGTATCAGGTAGTGTAACACCAGGGGGAGACCTGGAGCCAACTCCTTATTCTGCAGCCATACTGATGCGAGATATGCAACCTGGTTTATGCTCCCATCTTGGGAACCCACCTAGGCAGTGAAAAAACACCAGATTGAATCATGACACATTTTATTGGTCCATAGTGACAATTGACCCAGATACCTTGGCACAAAAATGCACCCATCATTCTGCTCCCACTAATTGGCCAGATTGTGTTGGTCCCAAAGCCAGAAGAGAGTTGGTGTTTCTGTAATGACTTCCATTGGCTTTACCAAGTCTCCAGTTTTGAGGATTATCACATGCAGACAACTTCCTGGAGTGTCTAGGTAAAGCCCAGGATCTGTCCATCATAGACATGATGAAAAGGTACTGGCAGATCCCCCTCACAGATGCGGCAAAGGAACAGACTGCATTCAGTACCCCTAGTGGCCACCGGCAGTATCATGTCCTACCCTTTCGGTTGCACAGAGTCCCCACAACCTTAAAGGCCCCACAATACAATGCAATGTTTACTCAGTCCTCCAGACCATCTGCAATTCAACCCCCAGAAATGTTATTTTGGGCTGAGCGAGGTAAAATATTTGGGATGTGTTGTGGGCAGAGGACATATCAAACCTCAGTCGTCCAAAGTTGCCAACATTTGTGACTGTCTTCGGCTTCAAATCAAGAGGCAGATAAAGGCTTTCATTGGCTTAGCAGGGTACTATTGGAGGTTCGTCCCTCGATTATTTGAGAGGACCATGCCTCTCACATAGCTGACAAAGAAAAATGTTCCCAAAATTGTGACATTGTCCATGGTGGAAGCCTCATTTACTGTCCTGTGTTCTTTTTCTCCTCCAGGCTAACACCTCAGACTCCAGTCTTGGTGCCATGCTGAGCCTGGTCATTGATGCAGTTGAACACCCTGTTGTCTAACTGCCGGAAATTGCTGGATTGGGAGATGAGGTATATAGCGATTGAATGCCATTAAGTTTGGTGATTACTCAGCTCCTTTATTATCTACTAGGACAAGAGTTTACCTTAGTGACAGAACTTGCTCCCCTGCAGTAGCTCTGCACACATTGAGAATTGAATTCCCAGATCACCCGGTGATTTCTGAGCCTACAACCCTAGAAATTCAAAGTGTTCCACCGGAGGGAATCCCTCCATGCCAATGCCGATACCCTCTCCCAGGTCCATGACCTCACAGCTAGATCTGCTTGACTCCTAGGAACAAGCTTGCTTGTCATGCATGCACATCCAAAGACCTCCTTGCTGGCTCACTCAGGGTTTGTGATACCCCACCTGGGCAATCGGGGATGTTGTCACTAACCATTTCTTCTTCTTTTATTCCTGCAGTTCCGAGAAACCTCCCAGTGAGGGCATTTAATCCTGCCCCTTCTGGTCCACATGATATAAGAAGCCCGGTTGCCCAGAAAGAGGCGTCTTTAGAGACTGAGAGAACTCCAAAAGGACCTAAGTTTACAGCTCTTAATTGCCAGAAGTCTTTTGTTTTGTTCTTTGCCCTGGGGCTACTAATGTTCAAAAATGGTAACCAGTGACCATTTAAGTTCCAACCAAGTAATAAAAGGGACGACCCAGTTGGTGTCCCAACTCTTCTCCACAGTCACACTCCTGTCATTCACGCAACTGGCCACAGTGTGTATGTGATTCATGTTTTCTAAAAGATGGTTGTACCTAAATGTGTCTTCTAAGTAACTTAGCAATTTTGCACTATGAGGTAATCTAATTAGCACCTTGAGCATGGGAAAGGTGCTAAATAAATAATAATTAAAATGTATTACTATTATTATTATTAATCTAATAAAGCTATGGAACAGTAGGCAAGTGATTTGTGATTGCACACATATTTTAAAACTTTATTTCTTTGTAAGATATTTGTTGTGGAAAGCCAGAGCCCTTACCCGGCTGGGACGCCCTGAGTATGGAAGGACTGGGGGAGAGAGTATTTTCAAGACCCTTTCTACCCCGGACCTTCCATATTCAGGGTGTTTTGTGTGCAGGCATCACACAAAAAATGATGTGCGATTTGCATCCAAGACGTCAATTCTGTGAAGCTGAGGTGCTCTCCATTGCGGCCACACTTTCAGACTGTATACATTAATTTTAAAAACTACGTTTCTTAAGTATACTGGCATTTTTGGTCAAACTAGAATATTAAAGTCCCACTGTGTTGTAATTATCTCCTCGCAATGAACAAGCAACACGTTTGAGACCATAGAGCACGGTATGCATCTCGGTCATGGATGCGCGGAATCAAAAGGTGGACTTAACTAACTTACTGTTCACATAGATGATGCTTATTAGAATAAATGAAATGTTTTGCTAACCTTTATTTCTCAAAAATGACAAACTTTCCTGACACCAGTACCAATGATTACCTTATAGCAAAGTGGGATAAAGTCTTGTCCAACTTCTATTGAAAGTTTCTGAGGAAGCGTCTGGCAGAAACACAGCACAGTACTTTGGTGCTTTTACAGTACCAAATCTATTACTACCATCTAGTGGATGCAGATGGAATTGTAGTTAAAAAAATCAATTTGTGTGTGTTGGATGGGAAAAGCGTAAAAACAGTCTACTATACAAAACTGTAACAAATATTTTGTTTCTGATCCCTAGATCAACCCAGAAAATCTTGGGTCCTTGACAATTATGGCTGAGCACCTAGGCCCCCTGGCACCGTATTACTTGCTTCCCCAAGCTGAACGAGTGACGTGCATATGCTACACTCAAGCTTAACATCAATTACATTGAAATTTCGCGCAACCGTAGTTAAATTTATATAATATCGTATCGCATGTCGTGTCTCATGATGCGTGCAGGTTCTGGTAGCTCTGAATTTCGGACCTTAACATTAGCGTCATACACGTTCTTGATGTGAATCACCTCATCTTTCAAATGATGTGACAGATCCTTTGAATATTTTGCATCTAAATTTGCACAAGAGGCTGAGATCTCCTCCATGCTCATGCTCCTAAAGTTTAGAATTGGACAAAAAAGGCGACATATGTTGTTTAGGCTTTCAAAGCGCCGGGACAATTCTGAAATTAAGGAATCCATCATAATGTGAAACGTGCCTCTTCTGAATTTTACTTCTGGATCTTGGGATTCCTGATCATCTGCTTCTGCGTCAGATCCGTCGGACTCAATAAGACGTCTTGGTCTTTTGCGCCGGCGACCTGATTTGAAGTCTGCAGGGATTTCCATTTCATTTGCCGCAGCTTTAGCCTCATGTAAGAGAGCCTTCCACTGCTCGGGGTTTCTGACAGATGTCATGGTTGCCTCCCCCTGGCGGCGGCTCCGACTAGATTTGAAATCCTTAATCTAGTAGGGATCTGATGAAGGACCTAATATGTTAATACCATTGTTTTGTCGTGCACTACAGTTAATCATGTTAATGATTTTAAAATGCTATTCCTTATAATCAATAAGCATTTACTATATAATCTAAAATATATAAAGTTTAAACTTAGTAATTCGATTCTGTAACCGTTTCCGGTATTAAAATTCAGTTTGAGCCATAACAGAGCTTTTCAGTATGTAGGCTATGCAGACTTTTCTAACGTTTACATGCACTTACCCATCTAATAATGTCTGCCTCTCCTTGGCTATAATGACTAGTAAAACATGCAAGTCCACACACCTTTCATTAAATAAATAAATAAAATAAATAAACAGTGGGATCAAGGTGCCTGGATTTTCTCAATTGGCAGATCCTTGTGATATCCTCTGACATCGTCATTATCTGACAAAATACAGCCATATAGACTTAAATTCTATAAAAATGTGAAAGCCTCACAATCACCTGCTGCTCAGGAAAATCTATTGGTTATGAATTACGCAGCCAAGCTTTCTTGATGGCTTTCTAAATTTTTACCGTGGTTCTCCCCAGCAGTGGGTGAAAAAAAGGAGACTATTGTCTTGAGAAGGACATATTTCTGATATTGATCTCCTTTTTTCTTCTTTTTAAAATGATTACAACTACCTTTAAAGGAGTAAATTGTACCTCTTCAATAGTGAATGCTACATAGCCTTCATTAGAAAAAGCACAAGCTGGAAATGCAGACACACAATTGTAAACAAAAAAATAAAAAAAAAACAAACCTGCAAAAACAAGTCTAAATTAGCTTAATCTGCCTAATCCAGGGTATTCATAAGAAATGTAATTATTTACTTCAAGGGGTAGAAGTATATAATAAACAAGAATAGTTGGGTGAACTATTTGAAATATTAAAATGTGTGCTTCAGTTTAAATGTTTAAACTCCTGGAGTCAGCTGATGTGGCATGCACAACTTCTCAGTCCTGATCATTTTTGTTGAAGACAGCTATTGGGTTTACTCTTTATTATAAGTGTGTGATTTTCTGCACAAACTATGGCCCAAAAATGCCCTAAAAATCAGAGTATTTCAGGTCTAAAGTGCCATAAATGGGGGGAATTCCAAAAAGCTCTTTCAAAAATAGATAGCTGGTCAAGTTTAACAGTATATTATGTGTGTGGGCTAAGTCAGGAGGTACCAGATGAAAAAAACTGAAGTGATTTCAAAGTGTTCATGAATAATTCTTTTGAGTGCAGGCAGTCCTCATTTAATTGACTTTCATGCCTCATCACTAAACTGAAAAGTTCAGGTTGCACATGTGCACACACAACAAAGTTTGTAGTGAAAATTGCAGGGCCAGCTGCTCCAGCTCCTTACCCAGAAACAGGCTTACAACACATGGCATAAAGACAGTTTCACACAGTACAAGAAGCTAGATGCTTCTAGATAAATAATTACATTAAGGATATGAAAGAAAACTGGAAAAAATGCTAAAGAAGATAAAGTTGAGTGTTAAATTAAACATTTTAATAATAATGACATTAATGAGGGAAACTATATATTTATTTTGCATCTAGTCGGTCTGTGCATTTTGGAGAAACTGGGAAATGATGACACCCTTGATCAATCAGTGAAATGCAGCCATATCAACTAAATAACAACTCATGTCTAATTATTCATATCAACGAGCCGTTATTAGAATGTGCATTGACATGACAAACATATTATACCTCAATGTGTTGAATATGATGTACAGACTCTATCTTTTGATTTACTGTAATACACTTTGCTAATCCCGAGGGAAAATCATCTTTTCGCTTGACCTTTGGAGGCCAGAGCACAGAGTCAGCCATGGTGCGAACCCTTGCAGCAATTTTCAGGTTAAGGGCCTCGCTCAAAGCCCCAGCAGAGTAGGAAGGATCCCTTCTAGCAGTAGCAGGATTTGAACCAGCAGCGTTCCAGAAACCAACATGGATCCTTAGCCTTAGCCACAGAGGCACCACTCCACCTTAGCTATTTTTAAAAAGGGCTAATGATATGTACACTGAAGAACTTTTTTGTTTTTTTGTCAGTTTATATCCAGTACTTGTTGTCACTTCTCAGAGTACTGGTCGAGAGGTGACAGGTGTCAGGGTCTTGGTGGGAGGCTGCTCTTACTGGCCAATATAGAGTATTGAGAGTGCATATGTATGAGTTTGATTAGCATGCTCCTTATATGGATGTTTCAGGCCAGTGTTCAAGACACATTCACATATGAATATTTACAAGGTCATTGTGATTTATAAACAGTAAACTGGGTAGAAACTATATACACCAGGTTTTATCAATCTGAGTTTTTTTTTGGTATATGCATTTTCCTGTTTTTTGGCTTACACATATTTTCACAATGAAATCCATGCAAAGTTTTATAAATGAGGCCCCTACTCAATTCAGTTCTGCATTTCAGAGTGCTAGGGCCCATCCTTGTTGCATCTGGTGCAAGCAGGAATCAAGCAACTAGCTTTTATTGAAGAATGCCAAAGGGGTGTGCAGCCAGTTAGCCCATGTCTTCAGTATTTAAACTGTGTGTGACTTGGTTTATTGCCTTTCCATTTAACTGACTGTGAATCTCTAAGGGTTTAATTTTTCCATTGATGCTGCTCAATGGAGTTTGTTTTTTTCTCTTTACTTTTATTTCCTGGCTACATCTCAATGGTAACTTTAATGGAGATATACTGTTATGATCTCTTCATGTCAGACAGCTTGCAATTGCTTTTTCTTACTCTCTGTTTAAACTAAAATGTATATTAAAGTGTCAAGTCAAGTCAAGTTGAGGAGCATGCTCTGGTACAGTGCATTGCCGCACCCACTACACAATGAAACAATTCGGGATCCCGGTTGGCAACCCCCTAAGCAGACACGTGGCCCAGTCCCACCCTCCGGAAATCACCCTCCATCTGCCGCAGCCAAGTGTTACGTGGGTGATCCTTTGTCCTGGTCCAGCCACTCGAGTCATCAGCAAAGAGGATCTTAAAAGCCGAATCACCCTCAAGGAAACGCACCACATGGCCGTAGTGCCGTAACTGATGCTCCCTCACAATACAGGTACTGTGCCTCATTCAGGACTCCATGAACAACCGCTCATTCAACACAAAGTCAAACCAATGGTACCCAAGGATTTTCTGGAGAGACACAGTACCAAAGTGTCCAGTCTTCGTCTCAGGTCACTGGATAGCATCCATGTCTCGCAACCATATAGCAAGAGAGGAAGAACCAGGACTCTAAAGACTTGTACCTTCATCTTTTTGCATAGATATCAGGAGCACCACACACTCCTTTCCAGTGACCTCATGACCCCCCATGCTCTCTCAATCCGTCTACTGACTTCATAGGAAGAATCACCAGAGAGATGAATGTCACTGCTAAGGTAAGTAAACCTCTCAACAAGGTCAACACTCTCTCCACAAACAGACACACTGCTGATGGCTGTGCCCAAGAGGTCATTAAAGGCCTGAATCTTGGTTTTTATCCGGGACACTCGTAAGCCCAGACACTCGGACTCCTCGCTCAGCCTCTCGATTGCCCCTATCAGAGCCTCCATTGACTCCGCGAAGATCACAGCATCGTCAGCAAAGTTAAGATCCTTAAATATTTCTTCACCAACAGATGCCCCACAACCGCTGGACCCCACGTCCTTGCCCAGCACCCAGTCCATACAAGCATTGAACAGAGTAGGAGCAAGAACACACCCCTGACAAATCCCAGAATCAACTTGGAAAAATGCAAAGGTTCTGCATCCACTCTGCACAGCACTCACAGTACCAGTGTACAGGCCGGCCATGATATCCAGCAACCTGGAGGGGATCCTGCGAACCCTCAGGATGTCCCACAGGGCAGCTTGATCAACTGAGTCGAACACTTTGCGAAAATTGACAAAGGCTGCAAAGAAGCTCTGTCGATATTTGTGTTGATTTTAAAGTGTGTGCATTATTTACTTGTTCTTTACACATAAAATTGTTATAACTGAATCTACACTCATTGAAGATCAATTTTAAAAAATGAATTAGATAGATAGATAGATAGATAGATAGATAGATAGATAGATAGATAGATAGATAGATACTTTATTAATCCCAATAGGAAATTCACATTCTCCAGCAGCAGCATACTGATACAATAAACAATATTAAATTAAAGCTTGATAATAATGCAGGTAAAAAACGGACAATAACTTTGTATAATGTTAAATGTTAACGTTTACCCCCCCCCCCCCCCCCCCCCCCCCCCCCCCCCCCCCCCCCCCCCCCGGGGTGGAATTGAAGAGTCGCATAGTTTGGGGGAGGAACAATCTCCTCAATCTGTCAGTGGAGCAGGACAGTGACGGCAGTCTGTCGCTGAAGCTGCTCTTCTGTCTGGAGATGATACTATTTAGTGGATGCAGTGGATTCTCCATAATTGATAGGAGCCTGCTGAGCGCCTGTCGCTCTGCCACAGATGTTAAACTGTCCAGCTCCATGCCAACAATAGAGCCTGCCTTCCTCACCAGTTTGTCCAGGTGTGAGGCATCTTTCTTCTTAATGCTGCCTCCCCAGCACACCACTGCGTAGAAGAGGGCGCTCGCCACAACTGTCTGATAGAATATCTGCAGCATCTTATTGCAGATGTTGAAGGACGCCAGCCTTCTAAGGAAGTATAGTTGGCTCTGTCCTTTCTTGCACAGAGCATCAGTATTGGCAGTCCAGTCTAATTTATCATCCAGCTGCACTCCCAGATATATATAGGTCTGCACCATCTGCACACAGTCACCTTTGATGATCACGGGGTCCATGAGGGGTCTGGGCCTCCTAAAATCCACCACCAGCTCTTTGGTTTTGCTGGTGTTCAGTTGTAGGTGGTTTGAGTCACACCATTTAACAAAGTCATTGATTAGGTCCCTATATTCCTCCTCCAGCCCACTCATGATGCAGCTACGATAGCAGTGTCATCAGCGAACTTTTGCACGTGGCAGGACTCCGAGTTGTATTGGAAGTCCGATGTATATAGGCTGAACAGGACCGGAGAAAGTACAGTCCCCTGTGGTGCTCCTGTGTTGCTGACCACAATGTCAGACGTGCAGTTCCCAAGACGCACATACTGAGGTCTGTCTTTAAGATAGTCCACGATCCATGCCACCAGGTATGAATCAACTCCCATCTCTGTCAGCTTGTCCCTAAGGAGCAGAGGTTGGATTGTGTTGACGGAAAGATGGACATTCCTAAATAATTTCGAAAGCATTTTGTTTGGGACACTTCTTCTTTCTTTCTCTCTCAATAAGCTATCTGATACACTTTTTCTTGGGTATTTGAACTGGCATGGTGTTTTTGGGTTCCACTTTTAACACTGATCCTGTGAGTAGACCCAAAATGAAATTTAGTCCTTAATGATGTGTATGGATTGGAATGGGAGAATGAGAACATACTGGAACATTTTGGTTAGGCGCTTGTCCCTTTCCAGTGTTTCCTTGACATGTTTCTCACAAAAGCAGCACACTAGTCTTTTTCTGATATAATCAGTGGGTACTGCCTTTTTTGGTTAGCTTTTTATTGAACACAAGAATTTATCTGCTACAGCAAAAGACTTGAGTTAAAAATTCAGAGCCCATTTTAGCTTAAATCAACAGCCAATGTCTGCAGATCCATGTTCCTCAAGCCAGCTGAACTTCATCTGATAACAAAGTTGTTATTCAAATTAATGTGACATATTTTGTGAAGAGATAAGAGAAGACAAGATAAAAGATTGGAGTCCAAGAAGGATGACCTGTTTAATAATGTCTTGCAAAGTGTTGAAAAATAAAAAAAGGATCCTGTAAAATAAGCATAATTTTTAAGCACTTTTGAAGAACGGAGACCATCTTCTTCAGTATTGGGTTGTTGAATGAATACCAGCATCAGGTTTTGTGATTTCCTGCCATGCATGCTTCTGCAAGACTTGGCCAAAGGTTCCTCTTGCCCACACTTGTTACACTTAACATTCTTGGAACTGAATGTATTATGTAAATAGTTAGTCCCAAAACAATGGAAGCATTTTTCCTTTAGTCTATGTCTGTTAACAGAGCTATTGGTAGTAACAGGCTGGAATTGTTTAATGCTCTGAGCAGTACATTCATAATTTTTGCAAATATTCACCACCTTGTCTCAGGTAAACTCTTCTTCATAAGCAGCCATTAGGAAAAGAGCTTGTAGCTCTGTATAAGACACCCAAAAATACAGTAGCTGGTCTCATAATTGTTCTCTTAAGTTAGTTCCAAACTGACAATGTTCCATCAGTCCCTTTAAAACCGCTATATATTGTGACAAAGACTCCACAGATTACTGTTTTCCATTGCAAAACACATAATGTTCAGTCACTACATTATGCTTTGGCTCAAAATGTCCCCTTAACATATCAATTAGCTGTTATAAGATTATTTCTTTTGTGACTCTTGTGTAAGAGTGGATGCTAAGTGGCCCTGTTGTCCACCTTTTCCCAACAGACAGACACACTGAACATAGGGTAAAATCACCAACAAGGTTTTTAATTCTTCTTGTTTTCAGTGCCTCCAAGCACCCCCACCACCATACACAGGCAATTCAATAACAATAATATTAATAATAAATACAATACTTTCTCCTCCACTCCTCCCAGCAAGCTCTGTCATAATACCTCGCTCGCTTGCTGGGTCTCCAACAGTCCTTTATATAGTCTTTGACCCGTAAGTGCTTCTACTCATCCGTCCATGTGACTTGCTGGCACTTCCAGGTCAGACGGAGAACTTGTTTTTTCTTCAGCCCTGGTGACTTTGGAGTACTTCCAGGCTATGTATACAGCAGGGACTCCCCAGTCTCCCTGCAGCATCTCCTAGCGGTATCCACGGTACCCAGCAGGGTTGTGAAGCCAAACTCCAGATCCCATGGTGCCCTGCAGGAATCCGGGGCACCGCTATGCTGTAAGGAAGCTGCCAAATAGCGTCCTGGGAGAGGCAGCGTCTCAAAGCAGCTCTGCAGTTTAATGAGGTGGTGCAGAGTTTTTCAAACTTTGCAGAGAGGCTAGAAAACATCTTTGTAAAAGATAGGAAAAAGTCAGTGTTTCTGACTATAATAGGAAGAAAGAAATGTGTGCTACTAAAAGATGTGATAGTACCAAGTGTAGGAGACGGCCAGCAGCTCAACCCAACCGGGATGCCCCCATCCCATCCCATGCCTTCCCCCATCCTTCCACTTCAGGGGCATCCCGGTTGGGTTGAGCTGCTGGCCGTCTCCTACACTTGGTACTATCACATCTTTTAGTAGCACACATTTCTTTCTTCCTATTATAGTCAGAAACACTGACTTTTTCCTATCTTTTACAAAGATGTTTTCTAGCCTCTCTGCAAAGTTTGAAAAACTCTGCACCACCTAATTAAACTGCAGAGCTACATTGAAATTACAATTGTTAGCCATTTTCACTTGCATTTCATTTTCCACAAGCAGATATCGTACTTAGCAAGCAACACTGCCACTTATTTTATCCTCATCTCCAGTGAAGTCTGTTGTGTCTCTGGTTGAAACAGATTCATGCAGTTCAATACTTACAAGAAAAGATGCTAGCCAGAAAGGGGGTCCAAATTGAATTGTTTCATTGTGAGGTAAAGGACAATACAAAAGAAAACCAGTAAGTTAAATTACAGAGGATCAACTAAGACAATTACTAGACACTGAAACTGATTCCCAACTAACCAAACTTCCAGTGGAAGGTGCTTTATATAAACTCTGGACCAGTGTGTTTCCCATGACAGGATATAAAAAAATATATCCTTCAATTTAAAACACATTTAACTAGTCCTATACTGCACTCCTCCCTTTTAATAAAAACACCAGTTTTTAATACCAGTCTCTCCGGAATCATTCTTATCTATCTCGGCAAAATCATTAAACTCCCTTCAGGATCTTCCCCATGAGGTTTGAGAATTTGCTCCAGGTTCAGAAATTATAGCTTCTGTTTCTGTAAAATTGCAGCAGGTGGTATGGATATTTCCCATTTGGCTAGTTCAGTTTCAGTTTCCACTTCTGGTTCAGGTTCCACATTAGAAGCTAAAAACTGGTTAACATGCCTTTTCATCACCTTGCCTTTTACCTATTTTATTTTAGAATTCTACTTGGCACCCAACTTGAACCTACCCCACTCAAGTAGATTCTGACTAATACATTCTTGTTGGGAATAAATTGTCTAGTTGTACCATGTTTTTTGGTCTCCTCTTGTTTCTTTCTTTGCTCCTTCAACACATGTGTCTAACAGTATATTGACTTTGCCAGATCATGAGCTGGCTGAAACTAGGGACTGCTTATACTTTGTAACTGTTGTAAAGATGAAACAAACAATCTTAAAGTTTCGGGGCACCTTTTGGCCAACCCTGTATAATTGAAAAGCTTGAAAGCAAAAGAAATGTGTGTAAAAACGCAAAAACAAGTCTTACTCGGACAAGTGCCTCAGGATGACTGCCCAAGATGCTGGCTCTTCTGGTTTTCAAGCATTCTTGGAGGAAGAGGTGGGTCCAGGTGGATGGACTCCAGAAGTGACATCAGAGGTGGAAAGGTGATAGTCTTCCTTTCTGCAGAGGGAGAAGAAGAGAGATCATCATTGTACAACACCATCTCCTGTCTCAGCAGAGAATTATCATTACTCTTTTCCCAAGACTAGGTGGAAATTAACAAAAGGACCTTTCAATTTAAAGCACACTTAAGGAGTCCTAAACTACAGTAGCCTTTCCTACTCTGATAGTGATACTCATGCTGTATTGCGGATCAAGGAAATAGCTTTTGACCAGTAAAGTTAATGCGTATTTAATTAGAAACTCAATCAGAAAAGCCTTCTCTTTAAAGAAAATGTGAGCTCTTGGTTCCCTCTCGCTTGTGCATCAGTGCTTGTGTGTGTTTGATCTGCAATTTATTTCAAGAGGGAAGAAAGTGTGCAACGGAGAAAGAGTGGATCCAAGAGCTTCAAGCTGCATAAAAGAACATTCAGAACCTCCTCGTGCGCCAAAAGAAACTAAAAGAAGAGAAGAAAACATTTGCAGACAATCTGAAAAACTTAGCTGCCTAAATTTCTTTTACAGTTTGTGAGCCAAGGACTCCATGTTGTTAATAATTGTAAAATGTTTATATCCTACTTTCCTGTGTATCCCTGTTATAGATATCACAAGAAAGGTCTTGTCAGACCAGAGACATTGGGACTATTGTGCTGCATGCTGGTATAAATGACATCAGATATTAAAAGTCAGAAGCGCTGAAGAAGGATTTCACATTATTTATTCAAGTCATCAAGAATAGGAACCCAGCTTCTAAAGTCTTCATCTCTAGACCTCTACCAATGATTAGAAGACTGGACAAGGGTTACAGCAGACTTCTATCTCTGAATGATTGATTGAGATAAAATATTGGTTTTAAACAACAACTGGGACCTCTTCTGGGAGAGACCACACTTCTACAGACAGGATGGTTGCACCCCACCAGATTTGGCACCAGCATCCTCTCCACAAATATTACAAATGTAATACAATATTCCTGACTACTTTCCTCTATTTATAATAATAGCCATGACCTTGTAGAATAATGTAATGAATATGCTATGAGTTTACCTAAAGAGGCCAAACAAGTTCTATCTTCTTTGTTTCCTAATGATGTTGCCCCATATACCACCTTGACAAGCCACTACCCAGTCATAGTAGTAATTTAGTATACATTACACATTATAAATACATTTTCGTAGGTACATGAGCATAGTGGCACATTAGATCCTACTGTTTCTGAACAATACTACTAACGTTATTACTATCTGAGATGCCCTTGTGTTTTGCTCTTACAGTTCCAGGCTTTCTCACACAATACTGTACTATGACGTTCCAGTAAACTGGATGATGACTCCAAGTGTGTTCTTGTAATTTAAAGTGGTAGTGCTGCTGCTTTGCAGTAAGGAGACTGTGGAAGATTGTGGGTTTGCTTCCCGGTTCCTCCCTGTGTGGATAGCGCTTTGAATACTGAGAAAAGCGCTATATAAATGTAATGAATTATTATTAATTTCATTATTTTGAGCTTAAATACTGCAGTGGGCAGGCGACCTGCCCAGGGTTTGTTTCCTGCCTTGTGCCCCGTGTTGGCTGGGATCGGCTCCAGCAGACCCCCGTGACCCTGTAGTTAATTTATGGCGGGTTGGATAATGGATGGATGGATGAACTTAAATAATTACTGGTGGACTTACAGTAATTGTTATTACTGTATCAATATGTTTATTAATGTATTTGTTTTACGTGTTGATACATTTGAAAAATATATACATTATCTTGCAGACAAAAAATAGGTAGTCTTAAGGCTGAAAAACTGGCTAATAAACACAATGTGGTTCAGTACTCACCACTAATTGTGCAGCCCTGAGGAAAACACTTTACCTAACTGGTCTTTCCACTACAGAAACGTGTAAAAAAACCTTTCCTATGCAGTACATTTGAAATTTATATAAAAAGAACGTAAAACGTAATTCTTCTAGATAATGTAAATCAATTGAAAAAGGTATATCGCGGTAGCGACAAGGTACCAAACCATAATGGAATCAGAGCGGAAGTATTTCTGCGCAGTTATGCTTGGAGCAGGATAGCAATTTAAACAACTACAATTCCCAACGTACAAAGGAAGTTAAAAAATGACTTCCGGGTTACCCAGACAGCTGTTAGAGGAAGGAACTCGGGTCGGGTCATATATTCCCAGTTGTGAGATGTGTTAGGGTTTTGAGGTTTGTTGGGTGAAAAGGGCTTCCAAACTACACATTTTGTCAGTTAACATCTGAATTGTTCGTAAAGATGAACGTAATTTTGGCTGTGAAGCAGTATGTTTCGAAGATGATTGAGAGCAGCGGACCAGGGATGAAAGTTCTGCTCATGGATAAAGAAACGGTAGGTCTTATTTAGAATATGCACCAGTTCATTTTTATGAATGTAGTGCCGTTCATGACATACTTAATGTGTCGCAAAAGTGCTGATAAAATATGCATGTTTGACACTGCATGTGGACACGGATAAATGTTTCACAATGAGGATCAATGTTCCTCAGTCGCAGGTCGGTACACTTTAAAGTCGATCAAAACACTTCTGACTATCTGAGCTTTGGAAACGGAAGGAAGGTTTTTATAACTCGAGCAGGTTTATTATTATTATTATTATTATTATTATTTGTGATGGATGATAACTTCTCAGTGCAACATGTTTATAAAATTATGGAATGCAAATTAAAGGATGCATTCAACATGAAAAAGAGTTAACGATCCAAGAGAAAATGCTGCAGAACTTACTGTAGTGGAAAAGAATAGTTAGGAGCAAAGGTTTCTAACCAGATGAGTGGGTGCTGAAAAATGTCTTTTGAGTGTTTGTAAAGTTGAAAATTTACAATATGAATTTCCTATGCAGTACATAGGAAAGTAGGGGTAATGTGCCTTTCTTGGTGCTTAATTCAGAGTTTTTTTCTACCCAATATAATACTGTATTAGTGTTGCGGAACCTTATCTTGTCTGAGTCAGAACTACGTTGATGCATCAGGAACCATTTAAATTCTGATAATGCCATGATTGTTATTTGAAAATATTTTCAATGCCGTATAATCAAAGGAATAGTGTTTCAGCATTGGGGAGACATGTATTTTCTTTTAAAGATGTTTAGTATATACAAAAATGAAGCTTTTGGAGTGGACGAAATATAATATTCATAGTTGGAACGTTTTTGGAGTGGACGAAATATAATGTTTATAGCTGGAAAGACAGTTAGGACACCACCTCATCTGGGCACAGTTCAGCATTAGGAGACATGTATTTACTTTTAAAGATGTTTAGTATATACAAAAATGAAGCTTTTGGAGTGGACGAAATATAACATTCATAGTTGGAACGTTTTTGGAGTGGACGAAATATAATGTTTATAGCTGGAAAGACAGTTAGGACACCACCTCATCTGGTCACAGAGTATGATTTATTTACAAGAACAGTAGAGACCAAATTAAATGATGGTTACCTTGTTATTTGTACCTCATTGATAATAGGCAGCTGGTTAAGAAACAAGTTGTCAGTAGAGACTTGTGATTTAACTGTTTAAGAGCAAGATGCATTTCAGCATTTTAAGTCTTAACCTGCAAGTGAGTCATTGTTGAGCTAGCAGTATGTTCAATTAACACATTATTATAGTTAAGAAGTGATTGAAATGAAAACCTATAACTATTGTGGCTATCTAAAAACTGTGTTTACCATCTTTGATTTAGGAATATCACATAATTAAGAGTGAACCTCATGATGAGGCTGTTGTACACTGTTTAGTAGTGTCAATGGTGACTAGTACACTAAACCGAATAAAAGCAGAGGCACATGCTATCATAGACTTGGATCTGTGCTAGTAGGGCATTCACTCACATCAGAAATTTGCAATAAGAAACTGGTAACAGAAGCCTATTTACTTCATATTCTGACATATAGGGGTAGGGAACTTAAAATTTGTATATTTCCATTTTATTTTAGAGATAAATATGTGGTTAAAAGCACAGAAAGTAATCTTTGAAAAAATATCAGCAGAACAAATCTTCAAAACAGCTGTTGCTGAAAACACCAAACAATAACCTAATGCATATGTTAAGGTTAAGGTATCACTACTTGTACAATTTACTGTCTGCAGAAGACTTTTATCTGATTAATTATGAAGGTTTCATTGCAAGATTTTAATCTTCTATTAGTACCAAAAATAGGTTACATAAGTATTTCCAAAAAATGTAAACTTGGTACAAAGTGTTATTGCAATATGAGCCAAAGATAAGTGTGTAACAATGTGGGGAGAGGGGGTGAAGGGTAAAAAACACAGATGTTTGAAAAGCTTGAATATGCAGCTAAAATATCAATTTTGTTGTCACTTCAGTTTAATTATGTTTGTTTAACAAACTTCAATGCCCCAAAAAAAGGCACACAAATAGAGAAAATGTTCAAACACACATATAGGATTAAACGATGTCCAGCTTCATACTTTTGTGTAGAACTGTTCACAATACTGAGTGTTATTTCATTGCTGCAACTAGAAGGGAGTATAGGTAACATTATAATATTCTCAGATCCCCCAGTCCAATTAGGGGCTTAGGAACCAGAGCATATCTGGGTAGTATTAAGCACATGGCAGGAATCTGTCATGCACAGGATGCATGTCTATTAAAGAACTCTTATTATGCAAGCATCCATACTTGGATGGAGCCACTTAGACTCAGCAGTTAAGATAATACACATGTCTTGGGAATGTAGAAGGAAAGTGATTTACTTTGAGAGAAAAAAAAAAACTGTGTATGTGATTTGAACCTAGGGTTTTGTATCTGTGTGTTGGCAGTGCTAAACAAACCACCACTGTGTTGACCCAGTTCCAAATTGTAAAAATATTGATGTTATCAGAAGATATAATATTATTTCAGTTAATATGTGATCCTTAGTTTTACATAGGATCTGAAACTTACAAATGTTAGACAATACGGATGGGTCAAAGTTTTGTTTTCCTGTATCAATGTAAAAGTATGTAAAAAATTTATGCTGTATGATTTTCGCTATCAATATGTGTTAAGGTAGATTACCATTGGTTAGGGATATTCATATGTTATATTAAAAATTGTAGTTGTATTTTTTGGTTCATGTAGAAATATATCCTGATTCTGATTAAACAAAGCGATTACCTTTAATATTTTTATCATTTAATCTGTTGGTAATGACAAGACCCTGATATAAGAAAACAGAAACTCAATAATGAATTCAAAAATTTTTCAAATGCATCACTTACCAAATGTTTATTTACAGCTGATCTATTCTTTCAATAGAAAACCTGTGTTTATGTTGTAAAATAACTATTTTTTTTTTGTATAATTACAGACTAGTATAGTGAGTATGGTCTATACTCAGTCAGAGATATTACAGAAAGAAGTCTACCTGTTTGAACGGATTGACTCCCAAAATAGGGAGAATATGAAGCATTTGAAGGCTATCTGCTTTTTACGACCTACCAAGGTAATGGGGACATTAACTATGGTGAAATTCAGGTGTAAGAATGTGGTATTCCATATTTACTATTTCTGGAGGTTGCTCTCTTCCAAGTGATTTCTGTACAAGTTTTATAAGTATTCTAGTAATCTCTTCCAGTATCATTGATGTCTTTTTATGTAATCTTAACCAGTGTGATTGGGAATTTATTTTATTTAGCTTTATGCTAGGAAAACTGCCTTCTTTTTGTGGTTGGAGAGTATAATATTTTTCTAAATGTGCTGGGTGCTGCATGTGAAATTCTGGTTATTTTTCTTCTATTGCAGTTAACTTTTATATAATGCAGAGTGACCATCATAGATGAGCATATTCAGAACTATTGATTTGTTCTTTTAAAAATCATTTGATTTAAGTACTGTTGCTTATTTTATTACATATCCAGGAGTTGCAATCATTTTGTCAGGATTCAAAAAAAAAAACAAAACTGTATTCCATAGTTATTTTAGCATGTATTAACTCAAATTACTGGTGTGACCCTGAATACCTGTGTGATGTTGTGTTAAGATCTAAATTTTAATGTATTGTTGGTATTCTGATACACCCGGAAATGGCGAACCACTAGTAACCATTTCAAAAGCATCAAAAGTTAAACTTACAAAAAGACTCTAAATGTGATGAAAATATATCTATCTACCAGTAAAGGTGCACTGCATGACACTAGGGAATCCATTCCTGGATGGGTTTACCATTCCCAGGAATTTGGGAATCCTGCATGTCATTCCCGGGAATGACACAGTGTATGGGCATCTCACATGTGAACGGTTTTAGAATGAGCAACACTTATTTTTAATAAAACTACTGCAGTATGTTGACACCAATAAAAGACTAGCCTTAACTACAAGCAGTTCATGGTGTCATATAAGTATATGTATCTAGTTAGTTGCAGTAATAAGAGCGTAGAAAGCACAACGCGTCGAGCGTGTGGTCGTCCAGGCGAGAGCACGCCTTCGTGCAGAGTACGCCAGCCGCTGAGCAAGCACGCTCTGCCTCCACTGAAGTAGACGGCACAGTCATCAGATACTGATACACTCGTTCTAAACAACGCCCGCGCTTGCAGTTGCTCTGAAACACCGCCATTTCAGCTTTTACTGATGCATCCAGTTTCTTGTCATTATTCTGTGATGGCAAGTTTCTTAGCACAGATAATGTGGATGCAACAGACTGACGCATTTCAATTTCAAGTTGCTGTTCAAAGCTGTCAACAGCACAGACGTCAATGAACTCTGCCCCGTCCTGGCATTCATGAGCTGCAGAGTGCAGACTCCTCCCAGTCCACTGTGCTCAGTTAGCCGGGAGACTGACTGCTGCTGGTCTGTTGTTGACTAAATTAATCGGCAACACACTACACCGTGGGCCAAAAAACTGTGCCACTTAATTATTTTCTGTTATTTCTTGATCGATTTTTACTTTTACACGCAATATATGCGAGCTTAGCCGTTCCCGTTTTCCCGGGAATTACAGCAGTTTAAGCCCTGCTGGCTGCTGCCGAGATTAGATTCTACAATAAAATAAAAATAAAAAGAGGAATAACCATGGAGGTCAATCATCACTCTGAAAGTGGATAGTAGATGTCACGTAGTATATGTGTACCAAATTTCAGGTCAATAGGTCAAATGGTTTGCAGCAGGTGCTACAGGTGGATTTAAAATCCTGGACAGACAAATGGACAACCACGGTAGCTTATTATATAAGATCTATTATATAAAATATATAGAATGAGACAGCACAACCTTACTTAAACAGAAGTCCACTATGAACGTCAATAATATACTGAAATGTTTGAGAGTAAAATTATAGTGACAAAGATGAATTTAAACAAAACACATAAGCAAGGTGCCTCAGTAAAACAAAATTTTTTTTTTTTTTGAAACTTCTGTCTAGCGGTGACCCCACCTCCCAAACCCCAACACGCACAACTGAACGAGTTAAGTACAAATATGTAATTTCTTTGGAAACGGCAACAAAAGTCAGGATAATTTAATGTTGCTGGAATGTATGAATTATAGAAGGCACCGGCAAAAATAGCAAATGCCCCTGTCTTACTTTGGTGGTTTTGCCTCCTTGAGAATCTGCAGTGGCTTGTTTCTTATTCTTCGGTCATGCATGACCCTGTGCCAGAGTCAACCAGTTAGTGTTATTCCACTGTTCTGAATCAGATACGTCTCGTGAGCATCACTTTCTTACTGCCTTCATTTAATTGCTGCTTCATACCATTCTCCCCACTTTAAATCATAAACCTCATGCTTCCCTCTCATTTTACCATGCCTCCTCATATTAGGATAAGGCTTAAACAATGCTATAATAGCTGACCACATTTTACATCTGCACTGAATTTAGTTAAGCGTATTTGAAATGGTGGAATTGTGTTAGGTCCACAAATTTCATTACTTAAACAAACAGTATTATCAAAAGCAGAATTATTATAAAGTAACATTTTTCTTTTGAGTATGCATGATATAACACAGAGAACTGAAAATCAGTGCGTGAACAGAGCACTTGTGTGCTGAATCTGTGAGTACTAGGGGGCTCCACTCCCTGCTCGCTTCGCTCGCCAACCCCTGGTGTTGTGAATGACAAAGAGCGTGATGTATGAATGAGATATAGAATAGTGTGAAGCTGTTGATTTTGCAAATAGAAAGCAAACAATAAAGTGTGTGGCACAGTGTAAAGGTTTTTTGGAAAATTTCTTTGTACACGCCGTTTAAGTGTAAAAGGTAATTCCAGGTCAGAACTTGTAACGTCAATGAAGATGGTTATTGTTGTGATCAGAGTCACGTTTGTCAGAGCTTAGAAAGAGCTGTGTCTCTCCAGGAAGTAATGGAATGACTTGGGTATTTATGTTTTCCACATTAATATTTTTTGGACATAATATAGTGCGTTGTGTTAAAAGGGGCATTTGGTCTAATGAGATTGTTGTTCCAAATCTGTCTGTAACTAAGTCATCGCAGATAAAGGCTTGAGGAATTGTAATAATATGTGGGTGAAGTCCATCTGTATTGGTGAGTGTACCATCTCCCAGTTGTAATAAGCAATTGTTATGATCTGGTTCTGGACATCGTATCTTTTTTACTAACTGTATCTTTTGAAAGCAATGCCAATTGTCTGCGTATTTTAAGGTGCACTGAACAATAGCTGAGCGCATGGCATGTGGAAGAATAGCTAAGCACTGTCTAAAATCTCCTCCCAATAAAAGTACCTTTCCTCCAAAGCGAACATTATTATTCATAAACGTTTGTTGAAGTTTATGAATGGTGTTGAGTAAGTGACTGGATGCCATTGTACATTCATCAATAATTAACATTTTTGCAAGACGGATGTCACGTGCAGTGCCACCGTTAATGTTCATAGTGGATACCGATTTGTAGGATCTAATGCAGTTGATAAAGATTTCACTTTCAGGTACATCGTTAGTTAGAAGCTTCTGTAGATATTCAGGATATGAATGTAAAGGAGGCAGTCTTAATTTGACCCTTTTGACAACAACGTTTAAATGTATTACTTGTATTGCCAGTTGTTTCTTCAGGGAAGTGAACCGAATGACAATGATTGCAAATGACATTCATTAATCCAAATGAATTTTCCTGGTGTATGTTTTGCTTGTGCCGTTTGAGAGGCGCGTTGTTGCATGTGTAGTATTTGGGACGTGTTGTTTTGGAGCTGTAATCGATTTGCCTGTGCTGAGTGAGAAGGCCGTTGTAGCCTTCCTTGCCGTTAACGTATGTCTGAGACGGGAGGTGTTTCGTTTTGAATCCGTGCCTGTTGCGATGCAGCACTTTGATTGATAGATTGCGTCATGTGGATCTAGGATGTAGATTTGTGCATATTTGCGTTGTTGATTTGTTTCAGGGTGCACTGTTCCAATGCGATGCAGTATTTGTGCACATATGGGAAAGCAGTATGGGCCATTGCCTTTTGGTGGCCTGATATTTACTCCGGTAGATGCAAAAGCAAATGAACTATTGTAGGATCTAATGCAGTTCATAAAGTTTTTACTTTTAGGTACATCGTTAGTTATAAGCTTTAGTTGAGCTTTGCGTTTTTGGAGCCGAGACATTTTTTCTTTTAGAAATATGGATAAGTAATAAGGAGTATTGCACTCACTGTTAATATGGAGCCTTTTCTGCGGTTGAATGGTTAATAGTGCCTTATTGTAATGAGATCCACCTATGCTGCATAGTGTGAATTGTGTTTGGTCCCGTTATCCGAGTGGTATCGTTTTGTACCTGTGATCGTGAATTCATGACTTGTTTGTTCTTGAGCGTGAGAAATATGGATAAGTAATAAGGAGGATCGCACTCACTGTTAATATGGAGCCTTTTCTGCGGTTGAACGGTTAATAGTGCCTCATTGTAATGAGATCTACCTATGCTGCATATTGTGAATGTGTTGAGATGACGTATGTTTAATACGGACGGTTCATTTAGAAATGAGGCTTTGTGTGTCATTTAAATGTTATTTATGTTACTGTGGTCGTAGATTTGTGCATATTTGCGTTGTTGATTTGTTTCAGGGTGCACTGTTCCAATGCGATTCAGTATTTGTGCACATATGCGAAAGCAGTATGGGCCATTGCCTTTTGGTGGCCTGATATTTACTCCGGTAGATGCAAAAGCAAATGAACTATTGTAGGATCTAATGCAGTTCATAAAGTTTTTACTTTTAGGTACATCGTTAGTTATAAGCTTTAGTTGAGCTTTGCGTTTTTGGAGCCGAGACATTTTTTCTTTTAGAAATATGGATAAGTAATAAGGAGTATTGCACTCACTGTTAATATGGAGCCTTTTCTGCGGTTGAACGGTTAATAGTGCCTTATTGTAATGAGATCCACGTATGCTGCATAGTGTGAATTGTGTTTGGTCCCGTTATCCGAGTGGTATCGTTTTGTACCTGTGATCGTGAATTCATGACTTGTTTGTTCTTGAGCGTGAGAAATATGGATAAGTAATAAGGAGGATCGCACTCACTGTTAATATGGAGCCTTTTCTGCGGTTGAACGGTTAATAGTGCCTCATTGTAATGAGATCTACCTATGCTGCATATTGTGAACGTGTTGAGATGACGTATGTTTAATACGGACGGTTCATTTAGAAATGGGGCTTTGTGTGTCATTTGTTATTTATGTTACTGTGGTCGTGGGTCTGAATCGTCGTTTTTGTGTACGTTTCGTGTGCTATGTCCGTAGTCTGTCCCGTTTCGTGTCCAATGGGCTTTGTGTGGTGCTCGCGGCTTCTTTTTTTTTGTGTGCTTGTGGCTTGTTGAATCCTACCCTTTGTGTGCGTCCCGTTTCATGTGCAATGGGATTAAATCTTCCTCTTTGTGTGTGTCCCGTCCGTTGCTTGTGTGTGTGTGTGTGTGGGGGGGGGGGGGGGTTTGCGTGCTCTTTTTTTTTGTGTGCCAGGGGCTTGTTGAATCGTCCTCTTTGTGTGTGTCCCGTCCGTTGTTTGTTTGTGTGTGGGGGGGGGGGGGGTGTTTTGCTCGTGCGGCGCTGTGTGCGTCGCCTGCGTTTGACTCCTTTTTTCTGTGCTCACTCCTTTTTTCTGTGGTCTTGTCCGCCTCTCGCGGCGCCTCATTTCTTGTCCATATTACTAACCGAGAATGCTAAACCGGATGGACGCAGGCCTGCGCAGTACGTCTACGGCCCATGGCCGGATGTCCCTGCGTCCATCCGGTTTAGCATTCTCGGTTAGTAATATGGATAATTTTCACCTCGCTGTGCACTGGTCTTATGCTCTCCTTACTGTACTTGCTTACGTTAAATTCTGTAGTGTAGGAAACATTGAACAAAAGAGTAAATCATTTAGTTGGCTAGAGCAGCAAACAAGTTTTATTTTGGTGAGCAGTGTAGAAGTAAGAAACAGAACTGAGGCCGATAACACAGAATTTTTTTTAAAAAGGCACTGTTGTATTTTCATAACAAGGGTCTTCAGTTATTTGGTTTTGGCTTGTTTTCTTTATCCAAGAAATAATACTTTTCAAATTACCGTATGTTGTTCTTCTTAATCAGCACTAATTTTTAAAATGCCTGAAAACTGCTTGTGTGAGTGAATATGAAGAAGCTGCTAAGCACATGACAGTCGGTACAGCAGCAGCGCTTGGCTTAAAACATTGCAGCACATCCTACAAACATTTGTTGATCAAAGCATAATTTTTGGCTACTAAAATGTACGATGGAAAAAGTGAACATTGGAAGATAATGTTTAATCGCCTGATTAAAAAAAAAAACTTTGAAAGAGTTCAAGTTCTAGAATACAAAGTGATAAAAGTTAATACCTATATAGATAGATAGATAGATAGATAGATATATACCTACCATACCTATTTTTAAATAGGGATCTTTTGCACATTTTGTAATACAGAAACAAGTTTAGCTGTTATTAGATTTTTATAACATCCCAAGGACTTAAATTTTAAGTATTTTTTTAAATTTATGATTCAGTTTTATACTGTTATACCTTAGGTTTATCACCAAAGCGTTACTACAGTAAAGAAAATATTTTCAGCTGCGAACAGTGTCTCACCATTTTTTTTTTTTTTTTTTTTTTGGTTCTTTATTTCGCCTTATACAATTTCTTGTATTAGGAATTTGGTAGTTTTCGCATACCCCTTGGGGTCAGAGCGCAGGGTCAGCCATTGTACAGCGCCCCTGGAGCAATTACAGGTTAAGGGCCTTGCTCAAGGGCCCAGCAGAGCAGTGGCCTTTTGGCAGTGACGGGGATTCGAACCGGCAACCTTCGGGATACCAGCGCAGATCCTTAGCCTCAGAGCCACCACTCTGTCTATAATTAATTTATTTATTTGATATTGCAATACCGTATTGGCATCGTCAGGATTGTGGAAAATATTGTGATATCAGTTTGGGGTCATTCTGCTCAGCCCTGCTGAATAACTTTATTTACGGTCTTTCTGTGTGGTTGATTTTATAAATCCTTTATATGAAAAGCTTGAAGACAGGCATTACCATTATATATATATATATATATATATATATATATATATATATATATATATATATATATGTTAAGTTTTTTTGTATATATTAAGTTTTTTTATATATGTTAAGTTAAGGACTTAGAGGTTATGAATGCAGTATCAACCAACCCCAGGAATTCATTCACTAATGGGAGATAGTTACATATGATATGAAAGTTACTCCTTTTTACAAAAAATCAGAAAAAGGAAAAGTAGGTAACAATGCCACCAATATGCTAAACTAGATTGTGAAAGATCAGGGGGATTTGTGCACTAAATTGGAAAGGAACCACTACTCCTGCAAAAAAATTTAAATTCAAAAATTAAATTTAAACCACTACTCCTTAAAAATAGTGGCCCCAAATTAGGACATCCTTTTCATTTTAAGGTACTGACAGGAAGGTCAGAAAGGGGTCTGGACGCTCCTGTATTTGGTCTGTTGAATTGACACCTTTTATGAGGTGCTATTTACAACTTGATTCATTCTTAATAGTACATATACTGTATGCAGTTACTCTATAAAGTTAAAGCAATCATTTTATAAAATAAAGCATATCTAAGCTACACTTTTCTCCTTTCATTTTACATTTTAAAGTAAGACTGGTATTTAACATGGTTAACATAATAAAGCAGTATTAAAAAAACAAGTTCTTTATATATAGACTCTGAATACTGTATGCAGAAATGGTTCCAATCAAACAAGTGATTTATGTGTGATGGCATCAACTGATCACATCCGTATTCAAAAGCTATAATATACAATAGAATATGTTGACAGGAGTGTAACACAGAGCTGTGCACCAAGCATCAATGCAGAGCTTTTTGTCACAAAAAAATGACTTGAGCATTCAATTAAAGCTGATCGTGTAAAGTGTAATTGAAGCTAGACAATTAATTATGCAGTAATTTATGAGAAATAATTCAATATTATGTCATTTACTCTAACATAATGAGGCTGTACCAAAGTAATGAGTCTTCATTCTCATTTTATATGCTGACTCTGATTTATAGTTTTCATCTTGCATTTGCTGACAGATTCTTCCACAATGTATAGCCCCCGTAACTAATGATATTGTTTATCCTACAATTGCAAATTTCAGTAGTAGACTGTTAATAATGTAGAAGTCAGAATTTTAAAATTGGTCCTGGATACAGAAATTCCTATTGAAACCACAAACCTGAAAATTCAGTTCAAGCCTTTGACTCGCAGTGTGACCTTGAGCAAGTTACCTAACCTGAGTGTGATCCAATTGTTAAAATGTACTGTAATCAATTGTCTTGCAAATTACCTGTAAATTGAGTGTTTTTTAAAACCATTTTATTGTTTTGTTAAAGAAATTTGCAATTTTTTTCTTAACTTTTTACTCATTTAAATGATATTTTGTAGGTAGTATATAGGTTTAAGTTTAATTATGTTTTTATAAATTGCAATATTTATTTACTAGACCATGCTTTTTTATCTTGCTCAAGACCTTTTATCATTTTAGGCTGAGGCTTTAGTGTATACGTAGCTCTTGGCAGCAGAAACTTTACTTTAATTGTATTTTTGTGCCATTTTAGAAAAGTGTTTATGATTTTGACTCATTTGCCTTTGCTGTGCTTCCACAGGAAAATGTTGGCCATCTGGTTCAAGAACTTCGCAGGCCAAAATACAGTGTCTACTTTATCTGTAAGTTTTATCTTTTTTTTTTTTTTGGTAACAATGGAGTAATTATAAAATATGTACAAAATATGAGAAATGAAACATAATTTCTTTTTATAACATAGTCCTATTAAACAGAATCAACAATTATATAGATTACAGTGAACAGGTCCACTGAACTAGTATATATTTAAAATTCCAGGGTTATTGAAATTCTTATGACTGTTTTTTATTTGTTGAGTTATGGTACTTGCCTAAAAAAATTAAATACTTAACATTGTACATAGTTTTAATTTACTATTTCACACTATAACGCTTTCAAGCTAGGCTTCATTTTGGCTGATTTTATTTTTACTATACAACAACATTAAGTATTAGGGATTTTTTGGAACATAATACAGTTAACCATTTTAATCTGTGTCTAGTACAGTGGTTTACAACCCATTTTCATCCAAGAGCCACTTTTCCAACTATGCCATAACCTCTAAATTGTATTTATTCCATAGATCAGGATTTTGTTTTTAATCTGTGGACCCAAATAAGAAAATCAGTACCATACTGGGACCCAAAAAAAAGGAATATTGCCATAATGACTTTGGAGCCATACATAAACAAGTAACAATGGCCATATAATACAAAACAATGAATGGTGGTCTTCCATTCATGCATATTTCTTACATACCTATTACTAAAAGAGGAAAGGGGAGAGTAAATATATTGTTAATATAACAATAATTATCCTTCAAAACAGGGATGAGATTCCTGAAGTATATCACTGCAAGTATGAATGCTTAGTGCTAACCTTTGTAAAACTAAGAAAATTAATTCTTCATACTGGTTGTGGCTTGAGGATATGTAAATGTTTGAAAGGACAGTATGAATGACCACTTAATTTTGTCAGTTGACTTATGGTGCCATATATGGTGTAAAGTGGTAAAATTAATTAATCAATACCGCTTATTTACTGTCTTAAGCAGCTTTTTTTAAAATAAAGTTTTGAAAATGAGCTCTACCATTAGCAATACGTTTTTCTAAATAAGTTTATAACTAGATCAATGCCCCGGTTTATAATTTAAAATTCAATAAACTGCACAATAAAAGTTGAAAGTGAATTTTCCATGTGACCCTGCCATCAAGACCAGACTTCTACACAGGCTAACGTGGGCTACAAGGCCACTGAAATTAATCAAGACTTAGGAAAACTATTTGTTCTTGTTTTTTAAAAATATTCTTGCAACTAGACCGAAAGATTCAGTCCTCTTTAACTCCTTTGCCATTACCTCTGAGATAACCCGTCGCATGCACACCGCCTCTTTTGGACAGATTTTTCCATGGCAGGAGAGACAAATACTGGCTTCTGGAACAGAAAGCATTCCTGCACGATCACGTGATGACCTGACACAAGCATATTCGCAACCAAACTGCTTTAAACCATTTGGCTATTCATAGTATATAACATCTTCTTCCTTTTCTTTAGGCTGCTCCTGTTAGGGGTCGCCTGAGTGGATCATCTTTTTCCATATCCTCCTGTCCTCTGCATCTTGCTCCGTTACACCCACCACCTGCATATCTTCTCTCACCACATCCATAAATCTCCTCTTGGGCTTTCCTGTTTTCCTCCTACGTGACAGTTCCATCCTTAGCATCTTTTTCCCCAATATATCCAGCATGTCTGCTCTGCACATGTCCAGACCAATGCAATATCGCCTCTCTGACTTTGTCTACAAACCGTCCAACCTTAGCTGATCCTCTAATGTACTCATTTCTGATCCTGTCCATCCTTGTCATACCCATTGCAAATCTTAACATCTTTAACTCTGCCATCTCCAGCTCTGTTTTCTGTTTTTTGGTCAGTGCCACCGTCTCCAACCAATATAACATAGCTGGTCTCACTACTGTCTTGTAGAACTTCCCTTTCACTCTTGCTGATACTTGTCTGTCACAAATCACTCCTGACACTCTTCTCCACTCACTTCACCCTGCTTGCACTCTGTGTTACACCTCTCTTCCACACTACCTTACTCTGTACTGTTGATCGCAGATATTTAAACTCATCCACCTTCGCCAACTCTACTCCCTGCATCCTCGGCACTCCTGTGACCTCCCTCTCATTTACACACATGTATTCTATCTTGGTCTCACTAGCCTTCATTCCTCTCTTCTCCACCTCTCCAGGATCTTCTCAACCTGCTCCCTACTCTCGCTACAGATCACAATTTCATCTGCAAACATCACAGTCCAAGGGGACTGCTGTCTAATCTCGTCTGTCAACCTGTCCATCACCATTGCAAATAAAAAAGGGCTCAGAACCGATCCCTGATGTAATCCCACTTTCACCTTGAATGCATCCGTCACTCCTACAGCAGGGCCATCTTAATACATGGGCACGCTGGGCAGTGGCCCGGGGGCCCCATAAACATACGGGCTTCATGCTAATCTATGTATGTTGTGACTTGCTGAGTGGTTGTGTAGGTAGGGGCCCCAGTGCACTGTTTTGCCCAGGGGCTTATAGTGCTGTAAAGACAGCCCTGTCCTACAGCAGACCTCACCACTGTCACACTTTCCTTGTACATATCCTGTACAACTCTTACATACTTCTCTGCCACTCTCAACTTCTTCAAACAGTTCCACAACTCCTCTCTAGGCACCTTGTCATATGCTTTCTTCAGGTCCACAAAGACGCAACACAACTCTTTCTGGCCTTCTCTGTACTTCTCCATCAACATCGTCAGTTTTATCCCTCTGTAGTTACTACAGCTCTGCACATCCCCTTTATTCTTAAAAATCTGTACCAATACACATCTTCTACACACTTCAGGCATCCTCTAACTTTCCAAGATTGCATTAAACAATCTGGTTAAAAACTCCCCTGCCATCTCACCTAAACACCTCCATGCTTCCACAGGTATGTCATCTGGACCAACGGCCTTTACATTCTTCATCCTGTTCATAGCTGTCCTTATTTCCTCCTTGCTATTCCATTTTACTTTCTGATTCACTATCTTCATCATCCAACCTTCTCTCTCTCTCTCTCTCTCTCTCTCTCTCTCTCTCTCTCTCTCCATTCGTCAGCCTCTCAAAATACTCTTTCCATTTGCTCAACAGACTCTCCTCGCTTGCAAGTACATTTCCATGTTTATCATCAAAACCTGCTGCACAACTTTCCCTATGTCTAGCCAATCGGTACATGTCCTTTTCTCCCTACCTAGTGTCCAACATCTTAAACAGCTCGTCATAGCCTTTTCTTTAGCCTTTGCCTCCTCCCTCTCACCTTATGCCTTAACTTCTTGTACTCCTGTCTACATTCTACAATTCTCTGACTATCCTACTTCTTCTTCACCAACCTCTCCCTCTGTATACTCTCCTGTACTTCCCCATTCCACCACCAGTTTCCTTTTCCTCCTTCCTGTGTCCAGATCATGCCAAGTACCATTCTGGCTGTCATCCTTACTACTTCTGCTGTATTTGCCCAGCTGTCTGGTAACTATTCACTGCCACCCAGTCCCTGTCTTAACTCCTCTCTGAACTCAACCTTGCATTCTTCCCTTTTCAACTTCCACCATTTGATCCTTGGATCTTCCCTCGCTCTCCTCCTTTTCTTGATCTCCAATATCATCCTACAGACCACCATCCTATGCTGCCATACTATGCTTTCCCCTGCCACCACTTTGCAGTCTGCAATCTCCTTTAGACTGACTGTCCTAGATAGAATATAATATACCTGTGTGCATCTTCTCTCACTCTTGTACGTCACCCTATGTTCCTCCCTTCTCTTAAAATGCATATTCACCACAGCCATGCCCATCCTTTTTACAAAATCCACTATCATCTGACCTTCTGCATTACTCTCCTTGACACCATACCCACCCATCACCTCCTCATCTCCTCTGTTTCCTTCACCAACATGTCCAATGAAATCTACTCTAATCACCACTCTCTTTCCCTTCGTTACACTCTCCACCACTTCATCCAACTCACTCTGAAAATCATCTTTCTCATCCAGCTTGCAGGGCATATGCGCTAAAACATTCATAGTCACACCTTCAGTTTCCAACTTCATAATCATCACTCTGTCTAACACTCTTTTCACTTCTAAAACACACTTGAAATACTGTTCCTTCAGTATAACCCTGTACTCATTTTTTCCTCCTGTCCACACCATGATAGAACAATAAGAATCCACCTCCAATCCACTGTACCTTCCCTTTCATTTAGTCTCTTGCACACACAATATATTAACATTCCTTCGTTCCGTTGGATCAGCTAACTCTTTCCCCTTGCCAATCATTCTGCCTACATTTAAAGTTCCCATCCTCTCTTCCATTCTCTTTATCTTCCTCCTATCCTCCTGCCTCTGGACACTCCTCCCTCTCTTCTTTTCACTACAGTAGCCTAATTTTCACTAGCACCCTGTTGGCTAACAGTACTGATGGCGGCTGTTGTTAACCTTGGCCTTGACCAATCCGGTACGAAGATCTGTTTTGTTGTTTGGCGAAATTTTACACTGGATGCCCTTCATAACATGACTGGTTTTGTGTCTCTCCTGTGGCTGGGTTTTATAGTATACTAGACAAAGAGCCCGTTTCGACAACGTAAGATGAAACGGGCACGAGTTTGTGTCAGCAGTGTATGAAGAACAAATGATAAGTAACGAATAAGCTGTTTTGTAATGACTGTAGTCTGCTTTACTCATTACTGTAAGGCTTGTACTGTTAGTTGATGAATTTTCCAGGCCTATAGTATAATATTGAATGATGAATGTTCCAGTACAATAGATAGATAGATATGGAATAGTAATAAGTATAAGCACCACAAACCTGATATAGGTGTATTGAATGAATGCGTAATTGAATTAGAATGCATAATTAGGCCTCGAGCTGTAGTCGAAATAGCCTTTCAGGCCTATAGAGCTTTAATGAAGTCGCTTTTCTCTTTGAATTTTTGCGGCCGTAAATCCGCCGCCTGTTGCGATGTTCACTATGCGGTGATGTTGTACTTGGGCTTACTATAGTCATGTGGTGCAACTTCAGTAAAGGACCGTTGTTTGTTGAGCACATTTGGCTCATTGGGTTGACGCAGTAAGTACTTCTGGTTGACAAAGACAAGTTTTGCACAGATGTTTGCAGGTAGAAAACAAGAAAGATGATAATGACAGCAAATGTCACGTGTGAGAAGAAGAGAGTCTCGTAGTTTCAGTATAAGACCAGCTGGATCAGTACTTAGTGGAAGTCTAGCACTTCTCTGGCACCAGGACTGCACTTCATACAGGGATATGTGGTCTCACCTGTCATCATGAAAAGTAAAAAAAAAAAAAAAAAAAAAAAAAAAACTAATAACGACAACAAAAAAATTTGTCCACTGGTCTGTGTTATAAATTTGTTTTCTGTATGATTCCAATAATTTTGATAATTTTTATAGTCAAAATCGCTGAATTTGTGCAATTTCTGATCAAATATGGGGGGAAATGCGAGGTGCGGCAGCAACAAGACAAGCCTCACCTCACTTCAGACTGTACTATCTCTCACACACACACACACACACACACACACACACACACACACACGTGCGTGCCTGTCTGTATGTCGCCAATATAATATTTGCACATGCGTTTATTATACACCCTGACTTTCCACAGTCTGGCTAATATCTTTAATGAATGTGTGTGACATATTTAGTCTTGCTGATCGGACAAAAAACTGCAGTGAAAAGGCACAAGGTGAGGGAAGCAGACAGTACTGTGCTGCACTGAAGGGGGCGGATGTGAGCCCAACACGTGCTTGTTGTTAATGTTCTTCTATGCAGAGGCTCTAGGCACCAATAAATTAGCAATATCAGAAAGTCAAGTGCACTAGAGCGCCCCGTCTATTTTTATTTTTTGTTCCGACTGAGTGCCAAAATGGACTTTTAAAACAAAAGGAAAATAACGGGGACTTTTACAAGAAAGTGACAGAGATTTTCGTGGAAAAGTATAGGCACATGGACTTCATTTACAAATAAAGGTAAGACCATGAACGGTTTTCAATTTTATAAAAATGGGATCAAACGAAGAAAAAAAAAATCCAATATTTAAAAACTAAATTTTGACCTTAAATAAAATATTCTTTTGTTTTTCTTGTTATCCTTTTGTTGAACAGTCTGTATTAAAATTTATTAAAGCCTCAGAATTAAAAGCTTTTAAAAACAAATAAATATTTTAATTAAGGTCAAAACTGGAATCCGTTTTTTTTGTACACCACTCAATACTTTCGTTTGTATTTAATGAGTTTGAATTGTGGGATTGCAACGGCAAATTTAGAACACATGGAGGGTGCAGAGCAAATGCACTCTCTCTCCCCACTATAAATATAACATTCTTTCTTTGCCAAATATGTACCTTACCTATGTGTGTGTAAAGAATGCTGAGGAGATATGAAACATAACTAGTAGTCAATGTGCATGCTGCCAATTGAGTAGTGAATAAAATACACTTTGGGGTTCATATATTTGTAACTCTGACTCTGAAAGACTCACCAGCCATGAACCTCACCACATGTCACTGCTTCAGTACTGGAAGCAGAAATCATCAACATACAGTCTGCTGGCACCAGTGGCTGAGGACCTTGTCTGTGTACCTACATTACAGGTGCTCATCAAGTGAATATTTTCACTGCATGGCTATCTGTGCAATGGATGTTGTTGCAGCATGAACAAATCTCTCAAAAAGTGCGTGCTTGTTTAAAGCTTAACAGCAACATGCTTGCACAGACTGGTTTCTTGGGTTGAAATATTTGGTCTTGCTGACTGTACTCATTAGGCCACTTAATCTGTTTGATCATTGATAGTCAAGATGTGTTTAACAACAGTATGAACTGTGAGTGTATTTTGTTGACTGAAACATAACTTGCATTAAAATATGTGTAGACCAACATTTGTGGTCTTGCAACAGAAAAAAATAACTAAAATTGTACTAATATGTAAAATAGCCAGAACTAAATAAAATAAAAACTAAAATTTTAAACACAGAACTAAATAAAAATAAAAATGGTTGACTCCACTGAAAACTAGAACGAAATAAAAATTAATTTAATTAAATAAAATAAAAACTAAAACTACAATTAATATCAGAACTGAAATATCACTGGTATGCTTAAACGTAGAACTGATACATAGGGTAATTTAAACAGAATAGTACTTGTTGTGTTCTACTTAAGCATATGCGAAAATGATGTGTACATAACTTCAAGAGTTGGCTATGTCTGGCCCCTGTTTCAGTCATGTCAGCTTTTGGCTATCCTTAATCTTTCAGGTTATAAACATTGATAATGAATATTCTTTTTATAATGTTGTTACAGATAGAATCTAATTAACTTTCTCGTATATGAAGTTGTGAGCGCTGAAGTCGAAATCAACAACGGGAGTCTAAAACCAATTTTAATAAAAACAATTTCTTTATTCTTGGTGAGAGATTGTGAGACTAACCCCCCCCCCCCAAAAAGCTCAGCTAATTGATTTGAGTTTTGGGCAGACTGGAAAAAGAAACTGTTCACCCTTTTTTCACCTAGCTTGTTCATTAGCCAAAGAGAGAACAGAAAAAAACATAACGGTTCATTTTGAGGTCATACATAGATTAGGGGACAATTTAATTTATGACATAGGAGTACAGAAAAACAAAGCAGTACCAGGCGCCTACATTATCTAAAGACTGTAACCTTGTCAGTACCCACACAAACCCATTTTAAGCAGTTTTCTTAAAGTTCATTGCATTAGTTATAAAGAGATTACATTCTTATAATTTTAATATCTTCACTAGATTATATTTGTTTGATTAGATTAATAATCCTTATTTATCTATACTAATAAAAGGCAAAGCCCTCACTGACTGACTGACTGACTGACTCACTCACTCATCACTAATTCTCCAACTTCCCGTGTAGGTAGAAGGCTGAAGTTTGGCAGGCTCATTCCTTACAGCTTACTTACAAAAGTTAGGCAGGTTTCATTTCGAAATTCTATGCGTAATGGTCATAACTGGAACCTGTTTGACTGACTCACTCATCACTAATTCTCCAACTTCCCGTGTAGGTAGAAGGCTGAAATTTGGCAGGCTCATTCCTTACAGCTTACTTACAAAAGGTAGGCAGGTTTCATTTCGAAATTCTACGCGTAATGGTCATAACTGGAACCTGTTTTTTGTCCATATACTCTAAAGGAGGAGGCGGAGTCACGTATTGCGTCATCACGTATTACGCCTCCTACGTAATCACGTGAACTGAAAACGAGGAAGAGATTTACAGCACAAGTCAAATGCGGGAACGAAGGTAAATGACATTAATTGTTGACTGTCTTTTAATACTGTGTAATTGTTGAGTGTCTTTTAATACTGTGTAAGCATACATATTAACACATGTGCAATTAAACGTGTGCATTTACGGGGTGATTTCTCAGGCTTAAAAGCTCGCCTTTTATTAAAAAGGTAAATGCAAACTCTCTTCATTCTGAAGGGCACAAACCACGTTAGATTTCAGCCGTTAAACGCGCAAAAATGTCAGTACACCAGATAAATAAGCGCAACATATTATCAATTGTATTGTATGCTTACAATACATATAGAAATGTGTTAATCGTTAACTAATATTATGGGATGGTGTTTTTCGACTCGCGCCTTGATTTAAACGATTGCATGTCTTGGTGGGTTTGCGTAGCTTATTGTCAATATCTTTACACCTCTTTTTAAGACTTAATTTAAAAAGGTTTTCTTTTCTTCTTAATTAAAATTTAAAAGCAATACTTCACCGCTGCGAAGCCCCTCTAGCGCTGTCGTCCGAGGTTCGATTACCGTAAGCGAGTGCTGTGAATGCGTACGCCTGATGAGCCAAGAATAAGGGGGAAAGACGTGTCGCGTACTCTTTGCATTATTTGACAGTAAACTATTTTCATCCATTCTATGATCTGCTTCTCACAACTGAAGGCACCGTGGCTGATGTTACCTGACTTGCTGGCCAACCATAAGCGTTACCTGGTAGGTAACCACCCACTCACTTCACTCCCTTACGGGAATCGAACCTCGGACGTCAGCGCTAGAGGCGAAGCCCCTAAAATTGCGCCACGGCGTGTGGTTCGTTTATTTGACAGCATGTAGATCGGGGGTAATTACATTCACGGCATTCGTAGTCTGATTCACAATCTGATTGTATGGGTGGTTACCTACCAGGTAACGCTTATGGTTAGCCAGCAAGTCAGCTCGAAGTGATCACTCGAGTGAAGGCAGCTTCACAAAAAAACAGATCCTTAACAAACTGTTATTGGTATATTTTCCCTCAATTTTAAAAGGTTTTCTTTTCTTCTTAATAAAAATTTAAAAGCAGTACTTCGCCGGTGTGAAGTGTGGGGATTTGAGCGACTGACGCATACAGACATATTCATGAGTGCAGGTACTTCAGAAAGAAAGCACCGTGTAAACCTAAACTTTAAATTAAGTTCATAGACCTACAAAAGGTTGCCATTGATTTGAGGCAAGATTGCTTTTCTCATGTACAACTATACGTTGCATTCTTAACAGTAAGCTTGCACAGCTTGGTCATATTA